>NC_057802.1:580470297-580642967 GCF_018294505.1 Triticum aestivum | reverse complement strand
CGCGCCCCCCGAACGGGATCGGCCGAGCGCGCGCCGCCCGCTCCTCTCCTCTCCTCCTCCCTCCGACGAGCGAGGGCCTCCTCCGGCCCCTGCAGCAGCCAGCGAGCGCGGCCCCGACGCGCCCATCCCGCCTGCCCCTGCCGTCCTCCGCCACCGGCCCCTGCTCTCCTTCGACCGCGGCGAGCGAGGACCCGGACGAGCTCGGACCCCGACCGCGACCCCTTCGCCGACCCCGACCCCTCCGGCGACCAGGTACCTCTCCTCCTTCCTCCTTCCTCCCTCTCTCCACCATTCCCCATTCCCTCCCTCCCTCCCCTCGACCGTGGCAGTGTAGGTCATCTGACCGTTGGCAACTTGTTCCATGTATAACCATTGATTATGCCTTTGAGGCAGTTAGTTAACCTCTCACCTATGTTCATAGAAACTTCCTTCAGTAGGCACAAGAAATTTGCAGGATCACAGCCCGAACCACACAGAGAGAAAGTAAACCAGTCATTCGAGATTCATAGTATGCACAAAGAAACAAACACATCTCCCACCCACACAAATCAATGGTTTGTGCTTGTGCACTATTATTTGAAAATCTATAAAAAATACTGTGAGAAGAAATTCTCACAGTTTCAGGTAAAAAAACATCTACAAAATTAATTCGATCTTGCTTACAGGTGCATGAGGAGGTTGAGCTTATTTGTGTGATCCCATACCCCTTGATTTGATTCTGCACTTGTGTAATTAGGCCACCGTAGCTAGCTGAATCAACATTAGTTGTAATATAGCCGAGGTATAGGGTTAGGAGAGGAGTGACATGGAGCAATTGAAGATGTATGTTCGCCTATGTTAGAGTTTCAATGGAGATGTCAATCTCCAGATTGGCTCCATCTCAGCTGTTGTAGTTTTTCTTCACTTGGTCTTAGAAACTTCAATAGGGCAAACCTTATGTGATGATACAGGTTGTTAGTTGCTACTAGAAAGTGTTGAGAGATATTAAAGCGGTGTAACAATTGCTGTCGGGTTTAGCAACTGATATCTTCTTCATCTCCTTTTGCACTGCTTACATGTAAGGTATTGTAGTTTACATAGTTATCTGCACAAATAGTTGATTATCTATTCTACATAATTTCTAATCTGATGTTTGCATTTCCTAACCGTAGCATTTTTTTCTCAGACCAAGGCAAATGAAATCGACTAAAGAAAGAAATAGCATTTACCAATTACCACTAACCATGGCACTAATGTTTCACCTTAGATCATATGTTTGTTCTCTGATACACATGTGGGAAACCTTCTAAACAACAACCTATTGGTAGTTGTTCTTTGTATTGTGGAATACATCGCATGTTTTATAAATTGGGTCAGATGTATAATTAGTCGATGTATAATCCTGGTACTAATTGGTCTCTTCTGCTGCTTATCAGAGATGGGGGGAAGCAGCCACCGCCGCTCTGCCTCACCGGAGTACGAGTTGGATGCTTTCGAGTTCTTCAGTGTCATACTTGGGACTTCAGTATCAGCCACGAGGCAAGTATATTAAACGAGAGATCTCCCCTTCACCCATCTCATTATGATAACTCTGTTGTTTGCTACATCACTCCTTGTCCCAAATTGCAGAGGCTGCCTGACACTTTTATGAACATGCTGGGTGAAGATCCGCCAGATAATGTGAAGCTCCGACAGGCCGGCAGCGGGGTTCGCAGGCTGTGGGACGTGGAGTTGGTGATCGAGGAGGGCCACATGTACCTGTGCCGTGGATGGGAGAAGTTCTACAGTGCCTACGACCTGCGGACCGGGTACTTTCTTCTCTTCAGGTACGACGATGACGCCACAATGCTGATGGTGAAGGTTTTCAACACGACTATGTGTCGCATGCGCTACGCTGACGACGAAGATGCCAGTGCGTTCTGCCTCTTCTTATTCCTCTACATTTGGCTTTGTCTCACATCGATTGTTAACGGTCATTGTTGCATTTGGACAGGCAATGGGAGCAGCAGCAGCGACACTGGCTACAGCCAAAGCAGCAGCGATTATGGCTGTAGCAAAAGCAACAGCGATTCTGGCTTTAGCGAAAGCAGCAGCGATTCTGGCAGCAGCAAAGACAGCAAGAAGGATGATCCGGACTGGAGTGGGGGAGAAGAGGAGCAGAGTGGGGATGAGGAGCTGCAGGATGACGATGGGCATCAGGCTGAGGATGACCTAGCGCTAGTGGTGGCTGACCATGGGCAAGAGATGGTGGTGGCTGACCATGGGCAAGAGATGGTGGTGGCTGAGGATGACCTAGCGATGGTCGTGCCCGTCCTGCCTGAAGGTGGCCTCGCGATGGTGGTGGTGCCTGACAATGACCACGCACCGGTGGTGGCGCCGGCGATCCCACAGCTGGGCGACGTGACCACGCCAATTGTGGTAGAAGACTACATCCCACAGCTGCCTCCACCACCTCGCCGCTCTTGGCGCACCAGGCTGAGGAAGGAGAAGGAGAAGAACAATGAGAACTGAACTATGTCAGGTATGTCAGATCTCCAAAATGATATATATATATATATATATATATATATACTTAGTTACCTATGTTATCTCTAATATGCTTAGTTTCCTATAGGTTAGCTCCAAAATTACTTATGTTAGCACAAAATTATCAAGTTTACATAATAAGCTTATAGTCTTCTTCTTATTCTTCTTACTCTTCTTCTTTTCCAAAATGACATAGGTTAGCTTCATTTTACCTAAGTTGGCTCTAATATGCTAACTTAGAGAGCTTATATTCTTAGTTTCCTATAGGTTAGCTCCAAAATTACTTATGTTAGCACAAAATGATCAAGTTTACATAATAAGCTTATAGTCTTCTTCTTATTCTTCTTATTCTTCTTCTTATTCTTCTTCTAGTATTCTTCTAGTGTTCTTCTTCTTCTAGTATTCTTCTAGTCTTCTTCTTCTTCTTCTCTTCTTCTTCTTCTTCTTCTAACTTCTTGTTTATCATTTTGCAGATTTGATTTAATTCACGGAAGCTTGCATGGATGGAGTGCTTCTTTTCCATTTGTGTTTTTATTTTGTATCAATGTGAAACTTTTGTGAATTGATGGATAACGGTGTTGGATGAACAATGTGAAACTTTTGTAATATGTAACGATGGAACTATGTGTTGGCTATGTATGTATATATGATGAAACTTGTGTGTTGGATATGATTGTTATATGGATGCTTGTTGTATATATATATATGTGTTGGATATCTCATATGTGAAATAGTGACTTGAGATTAAGAAAAAACGAATTTTTTTTAAACAAATTGTTACTAATGGCGCACTTCCATGTGGTGCGCCATTAGTATACCAGCTACTAATGGCGCACCTGCGGGATACTAATGGCGCACCTATGGTGCACCATTAGTATACCAGATACTAATGGCGCACCTGTGGTGCGCCATTACTAAAATATTCTAGTGGCGTGGTACTAATGGCGCACCTGTAGTGCGCTATTAGTAGCCAAAATAGGTGCGCCATTAGTAGGCCTTTTCCTAGTAGTGCACAGGCAAAGAGAACAGTTAGGCCCAAAAGCCTGCAGTTGAGAGGAGTTCGAGAGGGTGGGCGCAGCAGCGCTTATAAACCACTCTCGAGCTCTCTCAACTAGCGAGGTGGGACTAAACTTTTGACGCGGGGCAGCACAAGGCCTTTGGTCCCGGTTGGTGCCACCAACCGGGACTAAAGGGGGCATTGGTCCCGGTTCGTGGCACCAACCGGGACCAAAGGCCTTTAGTCCCGGTTGGTGCCACGAACCGGGACCAAAGAGTTCCCTATATATACCCCATCGCCATAGCAGAGCACTCCACAGTGCTCTGTTTTTTCTGGCCGGCGAGGGGAGGGCATTTGGGTGCTCTAGCTCACCTCCTATGAACATGAGGTGTTCGATGAAATGTCTGAGCCACACTAGTTAATCTTTGTCCTCTCGAAACTCGACCTCCGAGCTCCATTTTCCCCGAGATTTGTCTAGGTTTAGCGGTCCGTCACGTCCCGTTCCCGTCTTCACCGCCGTCGATCGCCCGCGCCGATCTCGTTGCCAGCACCACCGTGGTGAGCCTCTTGTTCTTATCTTCTTTCTGAAAGGAAAAAAATTCTTACTTTAGATAGTTACTTGTCTAATTTTGTTACTTTTATTATTCCTTCTTATTACATAGTGCGATGGTTTTGGTATCCGCCCCCGTCGGCCCTCGTCCTGTCTATGATTCGGATGTGGTATATATTATCTTTTTATAACTATTTGGTTCATTTATTGTTTATGACAAATATACCGACCAACGTGACATAGATTTTATTTATCTAGGAGGTGGTTGAACCAGAAATTCTAACCGACCCTATTGTCGAGAGGTTAAATTTAGTTGAAGAAGAAAACAATTACTTGAAGGAAAAAATATAAAAAATTGAGGAGGGGAAGATGATATTGGAGTTGCATGTTGCGGATGTCGTCGATGATCACAAGATCAACATGGATGCAATGCACTTGAAGATTAGAAAGATTAGAAAATATGCCATTCATACCGAGGCTTGGTATCATTATGCCGTTGGATCAATTGTTACCTTGGTTGCGATTATGATCGCATTTGTTTTTGCATTGAAATGTTTTACATAGTTTCAATGTATGGTTTAATTAATTAGATGCTCTGGAGAGCTATATATATGTTGTTAGATGAGAACTATGTATGTACTTTGGTTCTAATCTGATGATGAACTTCTATTAATTTGGTCACATAATTATATATTCATGATGTTCTGTAATGGTTTTTGACACACTTAATTATATATAATGCACGCAGATGAACCGGCAATGGATGTACGGTGACAGACACACCTCCGAGTACACTAAGGGCGTGCATGATTTTCTCGAAGTGGCTGAGGCAAATAAGCAGAATGGTTTTATGTGTTGTCCATGCCGTATATGTGGGAATACGAAGTCTTACTCTGACCGGAAAATCCTTCACACCCACCTGCTTTACAAGGGTTTCATGCCACACTATAATGTTTGGACGAGGCATGGAGAAATAGGGGTTATGATGGAAGACGGCGAAGAAGAAGAGGACGATGACAACTATGTGCCCCCTGAATACGGTGATGCTGCAACGGGGGAAGCTGCTGAAGATCAAGAGGAACCAGACGATGTGCCCAATGATGCTGCAAGGGGGGGAAGTTGCTGAAGATCAAGAGGAACTAGTGCCCGATGATGATGATCTCCGCCGGGTCATAGTCGATGCAAGGACGCAATGCGAAAGTCAAAAGGAGAAGCTGAAGTTCGATCGCATGTTAGAGGATCACAAAAAAGGGTTGTACCCCAATTGCGAAGATGGCAACACAAAGCTCGGTACCGTACTGGAATTGCTGCAGTGGAAGGCAGAGAATGCTGTGCCTGACAAAGGATTTGAGAAGCTATTGAAAATATTGAAGAAGAAGCTTCCAAAGGATAACGAATTGCCCGACAGTACATACGCATCAAAGAAGGTCGTATGCCCTCTAGGATTGGAGGTGCAGAAGATACATGCATGCCCTAATGACTGCATCCTCTACCGCGGTGCGTACAAGGATCTGAACGCATGCCCGGTATGAGGTGCATTGAGGTATAAGATCAGACGAGATGACCCTGGTGATGTTGACGGCGAGCCCCCCAGGAAGAGGGTTCCTGCGAAGGTGATGTGGTATGCTCCTATAATACCACGGTTGAAACGTCTGTTCAGAAACGAAGAGCATGCCAAGTTGATGCGATGGCACAGTGAGGACCATAAGAAAGACGGGAAGTTGAGAGCACCCGCTGACGGGTCGCAGTGGAGAAAAATCGAGAGAAAGTACTGGGCTAAGTTTGCAGCTGACCCAAGGAACGTATGGTTTGGTTTAAGCGCGGATGGCATTAATCCTTTCGGGGAGCAGAGCAGCAATCACAGCACCTGGCCCGTGACTCTATGTATGTATAACCTTCCTCCTTGGATGTGCATGAAGCGGAAGTTCATTATGATGCCAATTCTCATCCAAGGCCCTAAGCAACCCGGCAACGACATTGATGTGTACCTAAGGCCATTTGTTGAAGAACTTTTACAGCTGTGGAATGGAAACGGTGTACGTACGTGGGATGAGCACAAACAGGAGGAATTTAACCTGCACGCGTTGCTGTTTGTAACCATCAACGATTGGCCCGCTCTCAGTAACCTTTCAGGACAGACAAACAAGGGATACCACGCATGCACGCACTGTTTAGATGACACTGAAAGTATATACCTGGAGAAATGCAGGAAGAATGTGTACCTGGGCCATCGTCGATTTCTTCCGACCAACCATCAATGTCGAAAGAAACGCAAGCATTTCAAAGGCGAGGCAGATCACCGGAAGAAGCCCGCCATGCGTACCGGTGATCACGTACTTGCTATGGTCAATGATTTACACGTAATCTTTGGAAAGGGTCCCGGCGGACTAGCTGTTCCGAATGACGCTGAGGGACACGCACCCATGTGGAAGAAGAAATCTATATTTTGGGACCTACCCTACTGGAAAGAGCTAGAGGTCCGCTCTTCAATCGACGTGATGCACGTGACGAAGAACCTTTGCGTGAACCTGCTAGGCTTCTTGGGCGTGTATGGGAGGACAAAAGATACACCTGAGGCACGGGAGGACCTGCAACGTTTGCACGAAAAAGACGGCATGCCTCCGGAGCAGTATGAAGGTCCTGCCAGCTACGCTCTTACGAAAGAAGAGAAAGAAATCTTCTTTGAATGCCTGCTCAGTATGAAGGTCCCGACTGGCTTCTCGTCGAATATAAAGGGAATAATAAATATGCCAGAGAAAAAGTTCCAAAACCTAAAGTCTCATGACTGCACGTGATTATGACGCAACTGCTTCCGGTTGCATTGAGGGGGCTTCTACCGGAAAACGTACGATTTGCCATTGTGAAGCTATGCGCATTCCTCAATGCAATCTCTCAGAAGGTGATCGATCCAGAAATCATACCAAGGCTAAGGAATGATGTGGCATAATGTCTTGTCAGTTTCGAGCTGGTGTTCCCACCATCCTTCTTCAATATCATGACGCACGTCCTAGTTCATCTAGTCGACGAGATTGTCATTCTGGGGCCCGTATTTCTACACAATATGTTCCCCTTTGAGAGGTTCATGGGAGTCCTAAAGAAATATGTCTGTAACCGCGCTAGGCCAGAAGGAAGCATCTCCATGGGCCATCAAACAGAGGATGTCATTGGGTTTTGTGTTGACTTCATTCCTAGCCTTAAGAAGATAGGTCTCACTAAATCGCGGTATGAGGGGAGACTGACTGGAAAAGGCACGCTTGGAGGGGACTCAATAATATGCAGGGACGCTATTCTTGGTCTCAAGCACACTACACAGTTCTACAGAACTCTACCTTGGTGACCCCGTATGTCGATGAACACAAGAACAGTCTGCGCTCCAAACACCCGGAGTAGTGTGACGACTGGATTACATGTGAACACATCACGACCAGAGGTGACACCACTGTTTGTGATGAGTTGTACTCATTGTCCAGGGGACCATCTTCGACTGTATTGACTTACAAAGGATACAAGATAAATGGGTATACATTTTACACGATCGTCCAAGATCAAAAGAGCACCAACCAAAACAGCGGTGTCCGCTTTGATGCAGCAACCGAGAGGGGAAAGGACACATATTATGGTTACATAATGGACATATGGGAACTTGACTACGGACATGATTTTGAGGTCCCTTTGTTTAAGTGCAAATGGGTCAATCTGTCAGGAGGCAGGGTACAGGTAGACGCACAGTACGGAATGACAACAGTGGATCTGAACAATCTTGGGTACACTGACGAACCGTTTGTCCTAGCCAATGATGTGGCACAGGTTATCTATGTGAAGGACGTGTCTACCAGACCGAGGAAAAGAAAAGATAAGGAAGCGAATACATCATAGGATGAGCCAAAGCGCCACATAGTTGTTTCAGAAAAAGTGACATTGTGGGAGTGGAGGGCAAGACAGACATGTCTGAAGATTATGAAAAGTTTCATGAAATTCCTCCCTTCAAAGTCAAGGCTGACCCAAGCATCCTGATAAACGATGAAGATTATCCATGGTTACGGCGCAATAAGCAAATGACACAAGCGAAGAAAAAGTGAAGACTTTCTCCCGCAACTATTATGATGATACCATGCCAACTTTGTAATAGACGAGTATGATACCATTGTCCGTTTTGTACAAGAAGTGCATCTAGTTTTTGCCGTAACCCTCTCAACTAGCGAGGTGGGACTAAACTCACCACCACGCCGCTGTGCAAGACCATTGGTCCCGGTTGGTGGCACGAACCGGGACCAATTCCACCCTTTGGTCCCTGTTGGTGCCACGAACCGGTACTAATGAGGCTGTGGCCCCACGAGCACCTTTAGTACCAGTTCGTGGCGAGACGATGAAGAAGAGGCGCAATGCTCACGTTGCTTAGCTTCAAGCCTTGAGGAATAACGTAGACTGCATGGAGCTATGTGCAGTGCAGTCTACACTATTCCGAAAGGCTTGAAGCAAATCAACGAGCATTGCGCCTCTTTTTTATTTTTAATAACTTATTACAACTCCGGACTTCTTGTGTTCCGACAAAATAAAATAAACTTTAATAAAATTTATGAAACTAAAATTAACAAAGTATTTTCTGTCCAAAACATTATAAGAAACCTCTATTATTATTGAAACTAAAATCATATAAAATTGATGCAACTAAAATTATCAAAGTATTTTCTATTCAAAATCATTAAAAGCAAAAAGAATTTTCATAAAGAACTTTTTTTGATAGAAACTTTAATAGCAAAAAGAATTATCATAAAGTAAAATAAATAAGTAATTAGAAACAAAATAAAATAAAAATAAATAAGTTTTTTGTTGTAAGTAGAAACAAAACATAATAAATAAAGCAAAAAAGAAAACAAAAAAAACTAAATACAACAAAAAGAATTTTCATAAAGAACTTTTTTTGATAGAAACTTTAATAAAAAAAGAATTATCATAAAGTAAAATAAATAAGTAATTAGAAACAAAATAAAATAAAATAAATAAGTTGTTTGTTGTAAGTAGAAACAAAACAAAATAAATAAAGCAAAAAAGAAAACAAAAAAACTAAATACAGCAAAAAAAATTGTTGGGGCGCTGCCCGCTGGGACCTCCAACCCTTGGGTTTGCAAATACAGGCTCAGAAGGGCTAGAGGGCTCAACGGGCAGCGCGCCAAAGTTAGGCCCAGAAGCCTGCTATAGAGAGGAGTTCGAGACAGCAGCCGCAGCGGGGCTTATAAACCACTCCGAGCCCCTCTCAACTAGCGAGGTGGGACTAAACTTTTGGCCGCGACGCGGGCAGCAAGAGGCCTTTTGTCCCGGTTGGTGCCACCAACCGGGACTAAAGGGGTGCATTGGTACCGGTTCGTGGCACCAACCGGGACCAATGCCCGCCCTTTAGTCCCGGTTGGTGCCACCAACCGGGACTAAAGGGTGGCACTGGTCCCGGTTGGTGCCACGAACCGGGACCAATGCCCTTGCTATATAACCAGGACTTCTGAAAATTTCACATCTCCCTCGCCTCCCTCGCCAGTTGCCCCCGCCGCCAGGCTGCCCAAATCGCTCGCGCGCTCCTCGTCGCCGTCGCCGCCGCCGGCCGCCATCCCCGTCTCCCCGTGCCCCTGCCCCGCGCCCGAGCCCACGCCGGCTGCCGCCCCGTGCCCCTGCCCCGTCCCCGAGCACGCACGGCCGCGCCCCTGCGCCCCGGCCCGCCCCCACCATTGTCGTCGTCGTCGGCGCCCGCCCCCACTGCCGCCCCTGCCTCGACGCCGCCCCTCCTCCCCGTTCGGTCCGGCTCCGGCGACCCCCTTTCCTCCCTGTCCGCTCAATCCTCTTCATATAATTTTTTTTCATATAATTTTTTTTCATATGCATATGTTGATTATATGGATGGATGGATGATGTATATGTTCATTATATGGATGGATGGATGATGTATGCTTTTTTTTCATATAATTTTTTTAGGCAGATTTTTAGAATTTTTTGTGTATGTATGTTATGTTTATATGTATGTATGTATGTATGTTCATATGTATGTATGTTTATATGCAAAGCATATGCAAAGAAAATGTATGAATGGTCATATGCAAAGAAAAATGTATGTATGGTCATATGCAAAGAAAATGTATGTATGTATGTTCATATGAAAGAAAAATGTATGTATGTATGTTCATATGCATATGCAAAGAAAATGTATGTTCATATGCATATGCAAAGAAAATGTATGTTCATATATATGATGATATGTTCATATAAAAAGGAAAATAAGAAGAGGAAGAAAGGAGAAGAAGAGGAGAGGAAGAAGAGGAGAAATAAATAAGAAGAGGAAAAAAGAAGAGGAGAAGAAGAAGGAATAGAAGAGAAGAAGAAAAAATAGAAAAAAAATCTATTTTTTCTTCTTCTCTCCTCTATTCCTTTCTTCTTCTCCTCTTTTTTTTTCTTCTTTTTTTTCTTCGATCTTCTCCTCTATTCCTTTTCTTCTTCTCCTCTTTTTATTTCTTCTTCGTTTTCTTATGTTTTATCGGGTCTGTCGTCGTCGATATACCCCTCTCCCGATAACTTCAACACGTGGGGGGTCGATATACCCCCTCCCCGCCGATAATATTATTTTCCCATGTACCTATGTCGTCGTTGTCGATATAACCCCCTCCCGATAACTTCAACACGTGGGGGGGGGGTCGATATACCCCCTCCCCGATAACATTATTTTCCCATGTATGTATGTCGTCGTTGCCGATATATATAACTCCCTCCCAGATAACTTCGACATGATGGACGGTCGATATTTATAACCCCTCTCGACCGTTATAACTTATACCACGGGAGCACCCCCCGGCCCTCTCGCTCGACCAAAACTCTCGAGGATACCCAAACCCTAGAAAAAAACGATGTCGGTCTCCTACCCCCTCCCGCCGCGCCCCTACCCTTGAAGCGTTACCTAGGCCACCCCAAACCCGGAATAAGCTAGGTCTACATTTGCACTAATATATCCACCTACTGTCATGTTTGTGTAATAATTGCCATGTTGTAATATTTGCAGAAACAATGGAGCACGGATGAGATGAGCAAGCAGAAGAGGTGTTGGGGGACATAATCTTAGTCGGAGGTGATATCTTGTCGTATCTTAACGACAATGATGGTCTGGAAGAACAGGGTGAAGAAGCAGGCTACGGTGATCGAAGAGTGGAGGAGGAAAGACATGATTATGATGGCTCCGGTGACCCAATGCTGGTGCAAGAAGGAGCCCGTGGTGACGGCTCCGGTGACCGAACAGAGTCCGGCCAGGTAAATATATTAGTTAAGCCTGTGCTGACTAGCTAATTGATGCATTCATTGTTTTGGTATGTACACATATTAATTAACACTCGTCTTTCTTCTTTTTTCTAGCCCTCCGGATCGAGCACAACTGCGGTAAAGAGACGAGGCCCGAAGAGAAAGTTGCGCTCGGATGAAAGGTTTGAGATCACAGCAATCGCGCGCGACGGCTAACCGATTGAACCCATCCGGACAAAGGATGCATTTGCTGCTCAGTGCGGGGTTCTAGTTAGGGACAAGATCCCGATCAGCATCCACCAATGGTATAAGCCTAAGAAGGAAGACCCTGAGGTGTCTTATGTCAATGATATGCAGAAAGATGATCTTTGGACTGAGCTGAAGGCAAATTTGACCCTACCGCCAGAGGAGGATCCCGAGGAGCCAGTTATAGAGCAATTAATCAAGTCTCATGCTCTTAAGAAGATGGCAGACCTATTCAGGAGGTGGAAGAATGAGCTGAAAACGTTTGTCGACAAAGAAGAGACACCAGAATTCATCGGCCGGTATGAGAAGATCAGAGATCACTCGCCCGCATTTGTGGCCCACAAGACATCGGAAAAGAGTAAGAAGATGTCAGCGACAAACAAGAAGAATGCTGCAAAGAAGAAGCTTCACCATCGCACGGGGTCAGGTGGCTACCTCAAAGCCCGACCTAAGTGGGCCAAGGCTGAGAATGATCTGCTTGAAAAAGGGATCGAACCACAGACAATGAACTGGACAGACCGTTGCCGGACTTGGTTCTTCGGGGTTGGCGGAACCTTGGACCCTGTATCTGGGAGGTGCGTTTGGACGAACGAGCTTTTGAGAATACCAGTCAAGAAGATTCAGCAATATATCGATGCAGCGCAGGAAGGGACGTTCGTTCCAGACAGAGAGAACGACGAGCTCACAATGGCCCTCAGGAATCCTGAGCACCCTGGACGAACACGAGGCACGCCAGGCTCCGTTCCGTGGAAGGCTGGTTTTCCGGACGCGGGCGGTTACAAAAGCCAGGAGAGGAGGAAAAAAGTGGAGCAGATCCAAATTCAGAAGCTGCACGAAAGGGTTCAAGCGCTAGAGGAACGAGACGGCAATCTACATGCCGAAACTGCCCCCGAAGCTACACCGCCATCTCAGCGGAGAAGCAGCGTGGCTTCCACCGAGCTGCTTCAGCTGGAGCATGCGGCTCCTGCTAGCTACCCCGTGGATGCTATCACGGAGTCTTAACATTGCCACCTTATGGCGGAATGGCAGAACTTCAAAGTCAAGGCGGTTGTTGGCTCTGTTTTACCTCCTGAACCCGGCGCAACCTACCACTGCCGGCCGATTCCAGAAGGATATGCTAGGGTGATGGTGGATGAAATAACGGAGGGATTTGAGGAGCTCCAGCTTGACCACCCTACGGGTGAAGGGGAGACTCGGCTGGGTTCTGCTCTGAAGACTCCATGCCTATGGCGGAAGGAGCTCATCATGCTTCCGAACTGGACGGCTCCGGCGAGTAAGGGCACTCCGCCTCCTCCTCCGCCTCCTCCTCCGGCGAGTGATCAGGGCACTCAGCCTCCTTCTCCGGCGTGTGGCGGCACTCCGCCTCCTTCTCCGCCAGCGCCGGCGCGCCAGAGCAGCCAGCCTCCTCCTTCTCCGCCTCGTCAGCAAGGGCGGAAGAGACCCGCCGCCGCTGCGGCTGCTCCGGCGCATCGTAGTCCTTCTCCTCCGCCGCGTAAGCAAGGAAAGAAGACAGCCGCAGCCGCTCCGTCTGCTCTGCCGGCGTCTAGCAGTATAGCTGCCAGAGGCGGGAGGCAATACAGATTCGGTCCTTCTCTGAAGACTCCAGAGAAGTTACCATACGAGAGGACCGAGGAGGAAACCAGGAAGATCGTGCGAGCCGAAGTGACAAACTTCTTTGAAGGGGTGAAAGCAAAGAAACATCCACCTCCGGAGGAGAAGGTAGATCCGGTGAAAGCAAAGCGCACTCTGGCTGCCCTGACAAAACCACCAAAGTCTCCGCCGAGAGGCAACTATGAGCGCATTCTTGCAAAGACATATGCTAAAGCGGAGCGGTCGGGAAGTACTGTCAGTGATCAAAGGTTAAAAGAATGACGAGCTGGGAAAAAAATTGCCCAGCTCGGCGAACAAGCGAACCAATCGTGCCGCCCGCTCAAGGTGTCAAAAGACATCATCGCTAATGATCCGAGTATGGTGCCCGGTTATAGCAATCTTGCAGATTACCTGCCCGACGATGTACATTATGAAATCATGGAGGTGGACGAACACAAATACCATTACGGGAAGCCTCTCGTCAAAGATGAAAGATCTCTAACAACGATGATGCGAAGACTACATGATTGGTACATGAAAACCTGCAGAGAGTCTGATGGGATGGATACTTTGACGCTGAGAGTTAAACCGGAGCATGACCTCGTTGGAATTGATCTGCTGAATGTTTCATTTGAGGATTTCTTCCAGTTTTACAATCAAAAGGCCCTCGATAAAACAACGATCACTTGCTACTGTCTGTAAGTAGTACTACTTCTGTCATTAAGTCTCTCTATATAGGTCAGCTCTTTCATTGCATGTATTTATAATTATCCTCACTATATTATGCAGATTGAAGATCGCCGAATTGAAGAAAAGACAAATCGGTGATATTGGGTTCATTAACACAAATCTCATAGATGCATATACGGTTGAAAAACATCCCAAAGAAGCCGAGGCCAACTTGCTACAATCGTTGGTATTAAATCAAAACAAAGATATAATACTCTTTCCTTACAACTTCAAGTGAGTGTTACTGTCTTGTGCATATTCGGTTTCCCTTATTAGTCCAGGTTATGGTAATGTAATTGATGACTTATGCATGCATGCGCAGCTTCCACTATATTCTCCTAGAGATTAAGCTTGAGCAGGGAGTAGTAACCGTCTTAGACTCGAGACGAAAAGATCCCCAGGACTATGCGAACATGACTCAAATGCTCGAGAAGTAAGTTAAATCGATCATTATCCACCATATCAGCAACTTTGTTCATTTCCTGATATCAAGTAATTGTTTTCTTTGTCTGGCAGGGTTTGGAGAAAATTCACCTCAAAAGCTCCGGGACTGCCGAAGAAGCTGCAATTTAATCACCCGAAAGTAAGTACTATAGTAGCATGTTCCGCGCATCTCCTAGTGATTCAAGCGCTAGTTTCATCAATACCATTTAGCATGCTTGCTTATCAGTTTGATTGACCTCTATTTCTTGTAAAGTGGTTGTGGCAGGAACCCGGGAATAATTACTGTGGATACTACATTTGCGAGTCCATCCGCTACATGACCTGTGAGCGGGGCTACACTGAAGAACAATATGAAGTGCGTAAGCAATAATATTCACAATTTTATTTTATTACCATCATTTGTGTTTAGTTTCATTTATTCATATATATATGTATTGACCCCCTTCTTCAAATTAGATGTTTCGGAAGCGGGATGAACTCCTAGCACCAGATCGTATGCGAAGAATTCAAGAGGAATTGGCGGCATTCTTCCTTGACCACGTGATCGCTGAAAACGGAGAATACTATATGGACCCTGTGTTCCTATAATTTAATTAGGAGATTGCATTGTAAGAGATAATTATTGTATATATGTAGCCGATAGTGTCGGATAGATATACGAGAACTTGTTGTTCGACCAATATCTCGGAGAAGGAGAGGTGGTCGATATCACTTCTCTCTGTATGCATATGTTCATGACGATCTTCTGTTTCCTTCATTTGATTACAGGTAACGTGTCTACTCCTCTCCATATGTATATAGTACGTAGCGTTGACCAAGCACGGAGATAAGAGAGGACATTTCTCTCTATTAATTAGCTAGCTAACACAATATATGAAACACCTAAATTAACCCCCCAAAACCCCTAAACCACCTCCTTTCAAAAAAAAACAAAAACCTCAGCTCCTGCCAGCTACTGGCGCGTGGATGCCTATTGGTCCCAGTTGGTGACACCAACCGGGACAAAAGGCCCTGCCTATTGGTCCCGGTTGGTGGCACCAATCGGGACCAAAGGCCCCCTGCCTGGGCTAGCAGCAGCGGCCACGTGGAGGACCTTCTGTCCCGGTTCGTGTAAGAACCGAGACTAAAGGGTTAGGGCTTTAGTAACGACCCTTTAGTCCCGGTTCGACAACCGGGACAAAAGGCCCTTACAAACCGGGGTAAAAGCCCCTTTTCCTACTAGTGCTCGCCGAGCGAAGGGCAGCCGCACTGGTTTATAAACCCAGCCGCGGCTGCTCCTTCGAACTTCTCTATATAGCAGGCTTCTGGGCCTAACTATGGGACGCTGCCCTGTGAGCCTGCTGGCCCTTCTGGGCCTGAATTTGCACACCCTATGTCTGGCAGGCCCACTGGGCAGCGCCCCAACAATTTTTTTATATATTTTTTTCTTTTCTGCATCATTTATTTTCTTCTATTTATTTTTGAGTAATTTTCAGAGTTCATTTTGTAGTGATTTTCAATTTCACGGTCATTTAGCTCTCTAAACAAATCGGTAAATGACTGAAAAACAGCAAATGATGTCAGAACGTGTTGGAAATTGATGACGTCGCTTTGAATGCTGCATACTGAACGCAAAAATAGGCTGGAGTTCAAATAAGTTTAAAAAACATTGAAGTGCCCGTGTAACAGATGAGTTCTCGTCCGAAACCCTGATATACTCCGGAAGAGATTGTCCAGTTTGTACACGAGGTGCGTCCAGTTTTCGCCGTGACCCTCTCTACTCTTTTGCACATCCTATGCGGGTGACATGATGATACCATGCCAAGTTCCAACATATTCAGCGTTCATTTTATAGTGATTTTCAATTTCACGGTCATTTAGCTCTCTAAACAAATCGGTAAATGATTAAAAAACAGCAAATGCTGTCAGAACTGTTGGAAATTGATGACGTCGCTTTGAATGCTACATACTGAATGCAAAAATTGGCTGGAGTTCAAATAAGTTTAAAAAACATTGAAGTGCCCGTGTAACAGATGAGTTCTCGTCCGAAACCCTGATATACTCCGGAAGAGATTGTCCAGTTTGTACACGAGGTGCGTCCAGTTTTCGCCGTGACCCTCTCTACTCTTTTGCACATGCTATGCGGGTGAAATGATGATATCATGCCAAGTTCCAACATTTTCAGAGTTCATTTTGTAGTGATTTTCAATTTCACGGTCATTTAGCTCTCTAAACAAATCGGTAAATGACTGAAAACAACAAATGATATCAGAACGTGTTGGAAATTGATGATGTCGCTTTGAATGCTGCATACTGAACGCAAAAATAGGCTGGAGTTCAAATAAGTTTAAAAAACATTGAAGTGCCCGTGTAACAGATGAGTTCTCGTCCGAAACCTTGATATACTCCCGAAGAGATTGTCCAGTTTGTACACGAGGTGCGTCCAGTTTTCGCCGTGACCCTCTCTACTCTTTTGCACATGCTATGCGGGTGAAATGATGATACCATGTCAAGTTCCAACATTTTCAGGGTTCATTTTGTAGTGATTTTCAATTTCACGGCCATTTAGCTCTCTAAACAAATTGGTAAATGACTGAAAACAGCAAATGATATCAGAACATGTTGGAAATTGATGACGTCGCTTTGAATGCTGCATACTGAAGGCAAAAATAGGCTGGAGTTCAAATAAGTTTAAAAAACACTGAAGTGCCCGTGTAACAGATGAGTTCTCGTCGGAAACCCTGATACTCTGAAAGAGATTGTCCAGTTTGTACACGAGGTGCGTCCAGTTTTCGCCGTGACCCTCTCTACTCTTTTGCACATGCTATGCGGGTGAAATGATGATACCATGCCAAGTTCCAACATTTTCAGAGTTCATTTTGTAGTGATTTTCAATTTCACGGTCATTTAGCTCTCTAAACAAATCGGTAAATGACTGAAAAACAGTAAATGATGTCAGAACGTGTTGGAAATTCATGACGTCGCTTTGAATGCTGCATACTGAACGCAAAAATAGGCTGGAGTTCAAATAAGTTTAAAAAACATTGATTATCATAAAAAATACATTGATTATCAATGCTTCAATCTGAATTGTCAATATGAGTCCTCAACGGTTTAGAAACCGGTGAAGACTCATATTGCGACCACAAATTCTACACATAGAGTTCAGTGAAGACCGAGTGCTTGTGATACAGTCTTCACAGGTAATGGATCGTCGACGTGGTCTGCCATTGAATATGGGCTCGAGCTAGTTAAGCAGGGATGTATTTGGCGTGTTGGCAACGGAGCAGAGATACGCATCTGGCGAGATCCTTGGATCCCAAGGGGCCCTTCATTTAGGCCGATCACACCAAAACGTCGATGCAGATTAAAATGGGTGGCAGATCTCCTCAATGTTGATGGCTCTTGGAATAGAGCAGTTGTCCGGCAACATTTTCTCCCAGCGGATGTCACGGAAATTCTGAAAATTAAACCCTCTCGCCACTTGGAAGCGGACTCTATTGCTTGGCAACCGGATAAGCAAGGTCGGTTCTCGGTGCGGTCTGCTTACAATATGGCTCTCGATCTGATCATGGCTCAACAAGGAATTGGGGAGTCAAGTGCTAGAACAGATGGATCAAGACCTGCGTGGAAGCTGCTATGGAAATGTGGGGCTCCAGCGAAGGTTCGCGTCTTCGCCTGGAAAGCTGCTCGGGAGGCACTGGCTACTAGGGCGAACAAGAAGCGGCGACACATGGAGCTGGATGGTATTTGTACGATCTGCGGGCAAGAGGAAGAAACGGCTCATCATGCTCTAGTCCGATGCCCTCATGCTCAGAACTTGTGGGACGCAATGCGAAGGGTCTGGGATTTACCACCTGTTGAATCTCTCAGAAATACACAGCCAGACTGGTTGTTAATGCTGCTACAGGAGCTGAACGACACACAACGCATGCTTGTACTCATGGTGCTATGGCGCGTGTGGCATGTACACAATGAGCTTACCCATGAGAAGCCAATGATCCCCGTTGAAGTGTCTAAACGTTTTTTGTGCAGCTATGCGGAATCACTACTCAGGATCAGTCAGTATCCGCACGCAGATATCATCAAGGGGAAGCTACCAAATATATTGGAAGGGGCAGTACTGCATAGCACCAGCAGCGAGCCAAGACGTCCGGTCACGGCATCATGGGAACCTCCGCCAGAAAATCATGTCAAGCTAAACTTTGATGGATCGTATGTCGCTGCCGACGGATCCGCAGGAGCGGGCATGGTCCTGCGTGACCATACTGGCCAGGTGATCTATGCCGCTTGTAGATGGCTCTTAAACTGCCATGGGCCGCTAGAGGCTGAGCTCGCTGCATGTGAGGAGGGACTCAAGCTGGCGTTGCATTGGTCCCAGAAGCCGCTACTAGTGGAGACGGACTGTGCTGAAATTTTGTCTCTGATCAATGCTCGCCCACCAGATCGATCGAGAAACATGTACCAAGTGGCTGAAATCTCAGACCTACTGAAGGAGAGGCAAGCTCAAATCAAGAAGATTAGTCTGACGCAGAACATGGTTGCGCATGCTATGGCATCCATTGGACGAGCACAAGAACGAACGGCATGTTGGTTAGCAAATGTTCCTCCGGAGATTAGCATTATCATTGTGAATGACTGTAAAAACATTATCAATTAAGTAATGAAATGCTTTCCCCCCGCAAAAAAAAAAAGATATCGCCTTCTTCTTGGTGGAGTATTATAATTGCGGTGGCCTACCATTTGGATAGCTTAAAAGTTCAGTACATAGGTCATCTACGTCCAAAGTATGACAGTGTGACAATGGGGGTAGATGAGTCATTTCTGTACACCCCGTGCATGATTGGAGATCTTCCAGAATAGGCAAACTCAGACAAAGATGAAGATGATCTGTACACCCTCTGCATGACTGACTGGAGATCTTTCAGAATATGCAAACTCAGACGAAGATGATCTGTACACCCTGTGCATGACTGGAGATCTTTCAGAATATGCAAACTCAGACGAAGATGAAGATGGAGATGAAGGTTGGAGATTGATATGAAGATGATGAAGATGGCATACATACGTTCTCTGACGCAATCTTGCTTCATGACTGTTGCCTGTTTGCTCTCAGTCGTTTTACGTGTACAGTCTTCGTAGTTTGTTCGCCAAATAGTTTCTACTCTGCTCTTCCTTTTTAAGCCCCGTTGTTCAGGCATTCAGCCTCACGCTACGGTTGTACTTATCTTGTTTTCTTTTCTTTTTTGCAATCACAGAGATGGCGCATATACACATCATAGTTTATTCGCTCCTAAGTCTATTTTTGCAGTCTGAGTGGTGTAGTTAAACATGTCCACATCAATGGCGGTGAATTAGATATTAAAATCAATTATGAGAGATATTGGTTTGAGTGGAAGCATAATTATGAATCAATTAAGTTTAATCACTAGTGCAACGACTAATTAATCACTAGTCCAAGCGAGATAGCAAGGGATGAAGGCAACATGTGTTCTTGCAGTCTGATAGCCTGATAAGTACAACTACTTGCTACTCCCTCCGTTCCGAAATATAAGTTTTTTTGAGATTCTAATATGGACTACCTACGAAGCAAAATAAGTGAATCTACACTCTAAAATATATCTATGTACATACATATAGTCCATATTAAAATCTTTAAAAAGACTTATATTTAGGAACGGAGGAAGTAGATTAATTTCAAGCTATCCAATCTATACAAAAGTGAAATATGTACACGATCACACTGTACACGATAATGACAAAGAAACAAGTACGATTGATGTCCAGATGTCACCGTTACACAAACCTGTCTAAATATACCATATACTGTTCCATACAGAAAAAGGAAGAGTGTGTGCCGTGCGGCCCTGAAAATTTTAAACTTCAATCGCAAAAAAGAAAAAAAGAAAAAAAAAACAAACTTGCCCACATGTGCGGGCACGGATCGTAAGCCACAAGCCAAGTTTCCACAGGAAAATTTCATACTGCTTCTATTTATTTTTTATTTTTTATTTTTGCATCGACATACTACTCTTATTTGACTCCGTAGCTTTCAAGTCTTTCCACGTATATTTTTCAAGTTGTACATATAAAGCACGTACGGTACGTATAGGGGCAAGGTTATCGAACGGAAACCTAGGTCAGAACCCAGTACGCCCCGAGCTGCCGTGATCGGCGTCCAGAACACGGCGGCAGCGAGCGAGAGCGACAAGCCGATGGACCACACGGAGGCGCTGCCGGACGACGCGCTCGCGGCCATCCTCGGCCGCCTCGCGCGTCAGGACCTGGCGGCGTGCCGCCGCGTGCGCAGGGCGTGGCTTGCCATCGTGGACGGGCGGCGGCTGCTGCCGCGCAACCACCATCTGCCGGACTCGGTGGAGGGCATCTTCGCCAACTAGTGGAGCTACGAGCGCCCGCACTTCCTCGGCCGCCCCTCCACGCGGCACCGCGGCGTCGACTACGGCAACCTCCACTTCCTGCCCGGCTATGCTGGGGACAATAACATAATCGTGGACCACTGCAACGGCCTCCTCCTCTACGGTGATGGCTACAAACTCTACTGCTGTGGCGGCCTGAGAGTGTTCTGCAGATGGCGCTACAGCGTGTATTGTCATGGAGCACTACACGTGCTACTTTACCGCGGTACATTCGTCACCAGGTAAACATCATGATAAAAGCGTATGATAAATGAAATTTTCTTGCCAACTCTAGCATTCATATTGCTTATAATTTACATTCAAAAATTGTTGTTCACATTTTTGTAGGTTTTCATTGTCTAGTGGCAAATATAAAGCAGTAAGAACTCCAATAGATGTTATGGAAGTTAAAGTTGGGCGGCATTATCTCGGGAGATCGGAGGATGATGTGTACTTTGCAGAGATCCGTGATCGAATTCGGATTTGGATCCTGAGTGAATCAACCGATCAGCTAAGCTGGGTGTTGAAGAATATCATTGACCTCGCGCCATTGGCAAGTATATCTTCACTCTCACTCGACCCGAAAGGAATTTGCAGGCCTTGCATGTTAGATGACGATCAGGTTCTTGACAAACATGGAAATAACAAGAGGCTAGCAGGGCAATGTTTTGATTGGAGCTGGGACGATGATAATATGCTTGACACAAACACAAACGATGAGTGTGGACATCGTCGTGGATACTTTCTAATTGGATTTCATCCCTGCAAAGAGATCGCCTTCTTCTTGGCGGAGTATTCTGTAGTAGTGGCTTACCATTTGGATAGCTCAAAAGTTCAGTACATAGGTTATCTCTGTCCAAACTATGACAGCGCAACATTTGGGATAGAAGTCATTTCTAAACACACCATGCATGATCGAAGATCTTCCACTAAGTGCCTACTCAGATGAAGAAGATGAAGATGAAGGGGAAGAGGAAGAGGAAGAGGAAGAGGAAGAAGAAGAAGAAGATGATGAAGAGGAAAATGAAGATGAAGACGATGATGAAGATTAAGATTAGTGTACATATATCTGTGTCCCAACCTTGCTTTATGACTATTGTCTGTTTGCTCTCAGTCATTTACGTTTACAGTCTTAGTTAGTTTGTCAACGATTGTGCCTGGTGTCTGCTTCTGTTCTTTCGCCATTAGTACAAAGGTACATGTACACACCGCGACATGCATAAGAAGATTGATGAGTACCGTAAATCAGTGGCGGAGACAGGGAGGACCAGCAGGGGCCCTGCCCCCCCCCCCCCTAATGTCACTGGTTTAGGCCTAATACTAGTGTAAACATTGACTTTTTTGCTGTTAAAACAATGCATTTTAATGATCTGGCCCTCCCAAACAAGGTTTAGCAACGTTTGGCCCTCCCAATTTGATTTTCCTGGCTCCGCCACTGCCGTAAATCTTGCTAATTTTTTAATTGAAAGACTTAGATGCCTAAAAGTGAGCTCCCTGATTTGAACCTTGGTGGATATAGGAGGCTGGCACACTACTTGGTGCTTCCACGATTCAACCACCACACCAGGAGGTGGTTCACCGGGAGCTAATATTGCGCGCCCTTTTTAGGATAATAGCGCCAATCACTTTGATTAATTGTGCGTTCTGTGTAACACACTGTTTTAGTCATCTCCCCTCTCTAGAGAAGCCCAATATTTTCTTCTACTCCCGCCGCACCAAAATACTAGAGATTTCAATATGGACCATACACGGAGCAAAATGAGCAAATATACGCTCTAAACTATGTCTATATACATCCGTATGTAGTTCATATTAAAATCTTTAAAAATACTTATATTTAGAAACGAAGGGAATATATCTGTCCTACTTTTCTTTTATACTATATTATCTTTAAAAATATAATCTGCTACCACAACTGAGCCGAGTTCACTACTCAAGCTGCGAAGCATAAACTACACTGTAACTGGAAGCGAACAGTAAAACAATAAGCAGGATAAGTGCATGCATTAGCATCGTGGACAGATGGCCAAGGTAGTTTGCTTGGGATCTCAGTATCATGGGATGGAAATGGAACGACCGCTGACTGGCTTAATAATCGTTCACAATGTGAAACTACTCTTCTTCTCCCGAGCTCGAATGCACCTTGCATCAACATCAAAATAAGAAAATAGCAAAAAAAAAACAATTCTGAAAGTTTTTGGCAGAATTCGAATTTGAATGTTCTAGATGCATGCGAATTTCGTGAAGAAAAAAAGATTCCTATCACTTTGGGGGAAAATCAGTGCTAACAAATTCTTTACAAAATAGTCTTTTCTGAGCATTGATTTTTCTTTTTTCTGCCCAGATTATTAGGGATTTGTTTTCTTCACGAAATTCGCACGCATGCATAATATTGAACAATGTTTGTTGTAAAAAAAAATCAGAAGGTTATGAATCTTTTTACTCTATTTTCGATTTTACTGTTTAGAAGGGTGCATTTGAGCTCAGGATTAGAAACTCCATGTCCCAAGGAAATGATGCTTAGATAAGTTCACTTTGATGGCTTTTATAGCTGCATGCAGTCACCATCGCTACTAAAAATCTTGGAAAGTATCGAGAAACAAAGGCAGAATTGGTTAAGTAGCATCTCAGAATTCAAAACCCTCAATTTTAGGCCCTATTTGTTTGGGCTTGAGCTTTTGCTTTTGGTGCTTTTGAACCCCTAAAAGCACTAGCCCAAACAAACAGCTAAAACTTGGGGCTTGGCTTCGTAGAAGCACCCGTCCCAAATGCACTAGAAGCAAAAAGCACCTCAGGACATGCTTCGTGTGCTCCCCGCAGCTTCTCTCCCCTTCTCCACAGAAATGCCACCGAACTTTAGACAGTATTTACGGCGAAACTGTCATCGGTATATAAAAGCAGAACCACTTCACAAATCCCTCGCATCTCTCACCCCGCAGCTTCATCCCCCTCCCCCCCCCCCCTCTTCTGCCCCAACGCACACGGGAGACCGGGAGCTGGGGCTACCCCTTGCGTTACCAACGGCATCCCCGGCTACCTCGCCGGCCGGAGCTCACCTTCCTGATTCCCCCCCCCCCCCCCCCCCCCCCCTCAACTCCAAGCCTCCCCACCGCCGCTGACCATTTCTCGCGACGGCACCGTCAACATCTCCGACAACCTTGCCGGCAAGAGCTTACCTCCCCGAGTCCTGACCTTCCTCTGCTCCCCGTCCTCGACTGCGCGCCTTCCCGTCGCCATGGACCAGTGCTCGTGACGCCTTCGCCTCCCTCTCCCTCCGCAACACGCTCCTTGCCGCATACTGCCCCCTCGGCGGCACTGCAAGGCGTGTTGCGACCGGGTCCCGAGGGACGCCATTGATGACGTGTCCCGCCGGCTCCCGACGAGTCTAATTGCAGCTTCCGACCGCACCATCAACCCCGCCCCCCATCCTCTCCCTATAAATGGACTCAAATGGACGCATCGCCGCGAAGCCCTCCGCCCCCCCCCCCCCCCCCGAGCACCACACACCCCCTACAGCGACACGATCCAAAACGAGTTGATCCCACTCCCACCAGCGGCGATGTCGAGCGGTGGCAGCAGCGGCGGCAGGCGCAGCGCTGCGAGGGCGGGGTCCTAACCATTGTCGCTAACGGTCGACGAGGCCGATGACCTGTCCAGGTACGGCGTCCTCGTGCCGCCGGCTGCTCACCTGCCGTAAGGTTGGCACATCGATGGCGGTGGCTACGCGGTGGAGGGCCCCCCATCGCCCGCGGCCATGAATGCACCGGTCGTGGCGGCCGATTCAACAAGCACGGCCGCCTCATGTTCTGGGACGGCTGCGACTTCGACGAGGTCATCGAGGAGGCTCGCCATCGTCTCGCCGGTGCGGCGCCTCCTGTGCAGCACCCTCCCTGCCCCCACCCCCTCCGACGGCAGCCGTGGCCATCGCCCCGCTAGCAGCTGTCGTCGCCCCCCCCCCCACCCACCCACCACCGGCGACACGGGTCCTACCGAAGCTGACGACGCTCCGAGAAGAAGGTGACCCCAACGACATGTCGGGCCTCTTTCACGCCATCTGTGAGTCGGCGACAACCGCGGGTGGGTTCCGCCGTGCGCACCGTATGACCCGGAGGACTCATCGGGCCTCTTCGACACGCTCCGGCGGACGGCGTCTGCCGCAGGGCTGCAGCCGGCAGCGGGTAGCACTGGAGGCGACACGGCCAGCGGCGACGTGCCGGATGTGGGCCGCTCCGGCGGGTACTTCCTGGAGCCGGTGTTCAGCGACTCAGAGTAGTTTAGGGATTTTATGTTTATGTTTAAATTTCATTCGAAAAAACTTTGTATAAATTCCAAAATTTGATTGAAATTTGCCCGACGTCATGGGCCGCCCTAAATTTTGCTTGAATTTGTTTTTTTTTAAAGGAATCGAGGCGGACGAGAGGCGGGGAAGAAATTTGAACGAAAAAAGATGGCACCCTATGACAAGCCAACAGACGGCACCCTTCGCCGGGCGTCGTCCTCGGGCCCGTGGTAATGGGTCGGCCCAAGCGCAGGCGTGGCGCCCCCTGTTTTATATATTTTATAGTTTCTGATATTTATTTAATTTTGCATTTTTTTGTTTTTGTTTTTTCATGTCTAAATTGATTCGGGATTTCAAAAATTATGCATATGTTATAATAAATTTAATTTTTTTGCAGATCTCAATAATAATAATTCCGATTTTAAATAAATGTTAATGAAATAAAAAATGTTCATGATTTTTTAAATAATCCAATATTCCAAACATATTCGGGAATTTGGAAAAAAATGTCCATAATTTTTTTAGAAAATGTTCAAAAATATTAAAACAGATCCATAAATAATGAACAATAACTAACTGTCGCTTGCTTAGGGGTTTTATTGCGGGATCTGTTGACATCATTTTTTGATTTTTATTTGGTCCTTCGGACAAAAAAGATTCCCGTATTTTGTGGAGCGCTTCCTATGGGTTAGTATTAGTATCCACATATTTGGATAACCAGGGGACGTTGTGTCACGTCCGGACAATATTTTAGGCTTTTATCATCATGAAACCCTATAAAATGCATAGAACGTCTGGGCAATATTTTCTGGTCATCTTCAAAATGACTCCAAATTTTACAAGTGAGTGGGCATGCACACCCTAGGACCCCACACAAAATTTCATCGAATTCCAACAACATACGCACGTTGCATCACATCCAGATAGTTTTTCAGGGTTTTATCTTTAGGAAAACCATAGAAAATTCATACATGGTCGAAAAGCTATGAAACTTGGCATGCATACTTGTCATGATGGTACAAGACTATGAAAAACAGTTGGGTCCATTTGAAGGGTGTCCAAAAAAATGTCCTTATAATAAAATCTGCTGAATGTTTTAATCATGTGATTTTTATGAGAGGATGATCCCCTTGAAGCTAGGGTCTCAAGCAAGCTTTTGCTCAAGAAACAATTCCATCTTTTGACCGGATCAAAATCAAACAAATAAAGGAGAACACTTATAATAAAAATAGGTATGGGTATGAGGTCTTAATGCTTATAACCATATAATTGTGTTGGGACCAAATATGATCTTAATTTGTGCACTGGAAGTCACCTATCAAGATGTGCTTGTTATGAACCGAAGTGGGGGATGTGTCCAAATTATGTCTTGACCAGCACACGTCCTGCATCAAGACTCAGCTATCCAACCAAAGGCCCTATCTGTCTCACTAGGTTGCCTTGGTAATTAAGATTGCAATAAATCAGACAAAAGTATTGGGCGTATAATGACTACACCTCTCAAATCCCTAAAGATAGGAACCATGTTACCATACTAAACCTTTCTGTCCCTAGTGTTCGGAATAACACTTCACGGTCCCCTGCCCTTAGCCTCTTCATGACTCGCCATCCATGAACCTCTAGAGATGAAGAATGCGAACGAGACAAGAGACATATACGGAACAATTTTATTTTACACATACAGGACATTTATTCAAATCGCTTCCATGGATCCCCAAAACAATTAATCGGGTTGCAAGGTTCTTTCCTCAACTCATATCTTACCAAACTACTCACACGTGGAGATCGGATCACACGAAGAACACATAATAGAACACATCATGAAGGTACATTGATTGATAATATGTTTTACAATGGATGCCGTGTACGATGCACGATTACAAGTATGACTAGAGGAGGCAAAACTATGGTGGAGATGGAGATGGTGGCTATGGAGATGGCAAGTGGTTGCGGCTTGGGTTGATGGAGAGGGGATGAAGATGACTCTGTTCTGGCTCCGCTCACGGTTGTTCTATTGACATTTCAGCCTCAACCCTTTTATAAAAGTTGTTGAAGTGGACAAGGAGCATCGGTTTCCATGCCATACGACCACTCATACGAGTGCTCGAGGTCACATGGAACGATGTGTTTTGCTCTGGAATTGCTGGCACGCTTCCACTTGATTTCTTCTATCTTCTCATTTACTCATTTAAATGTTCTCAGTTGATTTTGTCCATATTTAGCCCATTTCATATGATAACACAATAAAGATAGGATTTTGAAATATTATGCATTCATTAGGCATTAGTGGCAATGTCCGAGCAAATATTTTGATTTTAATGAAATATATCGGTTTAAACTAAGGGTAGGGGAGTGTAAAAATATCACTCATCGCTGCGCTACCGCATGAAGGAGGAGCCCGCGTCCCTGCCACGCAACTGTGATGGCGTCTACATCCGACGCCGCGTCAAGGAGGAGCTGGCATGCAGCCACTATGTCCAAATCAGGTGACGCGTGAAGGAGGAGCCAGCGTCACCGCCGCACAGCTGCTATGCCCAAATTGACGGGCCGACCTTGCCGCCCGGCCACAACTGGTGCAGACGGTTCGTTAAGGACGAACTGCGTCCGATATCGCCAAGGCGTGAGGCCACATTCTCCACTACCTTAGTGGCGGCAACGGTCCCTCTGGCTTGGGGGCCGTCATGTCCGTGGAGGAGCGCGCGGCGAGGCAACAGGTCCTCTACGAGCGGCGCAACGCTACTCGCCGCTTGGCGTTCGCTAAGTCGGACGTGACGCCGGCCTAGATCCTCAACGACCCTGACCCGGCCGCTCTGGGCCCTCAACCGCTGCTTGGTTTTTAATCCTGTGATAGATGGCATAGTGATAGCTCTTCTCGCGTATATCATTATTTAGATGGATGACCATGTAGTTGCAAGTAATCAAGACTTGTATCGCTATTTTCAAGATGATGACGAGAAACCACTTTGTGTTGGATGATGATTATGATGATCACATGATTTGATGCTATGATTACATTTGTATGTGTATGATATGCTAAAGATTATTGTATAAAGCCTGTTCAAATACAAAACAAATATGCAAAAAAAATAAAACTAAAAGTAGCGAGGGGAAAAAGTTAGCAGCAGCGTGCTCTTACCAGTAGCGCCCCCAAGTTAAAAGCGTTGCAGCTATTAGCAGTTGCGCGTTGAACTAAAGCTCGCTGCTGCTAGTCATGTATAGCAATAGCGTGGGGCAGAACGCGCTACTGATACATGTAAGCTGTAGCGCCGTATCAGTTTCTGCCCACACAGCCACCACCTAGTCCATTCGCGTGTGGGCGAACTGCTTTTCGCCCACACGACGACTCCTACGTTGTGGATGGCAACTGCAGTTACGCGAACGTGGCAACTAGGTAAACACACATGGCAACTATAATTCGTTGCTAGACGGCAACTGCAGTTGCGCGTACGTGGCAACCAGATAAACACACATGGCAACTGTGATTAACCATACATGGCAACTATGGTTGGACCACACGTGACAACTAGATAAACACACATGGCAACTACTGTTTGACCATATGTGGCAAGTAGTTAATCACATACGGCAACTACGGTTTGATTACACGCGGCAACTACCATATATTAGACATGGCAACTATAGTTAACCAAAACAGATAGAGTTGCCATGCTTTTACAACTATACTTGCCATCCCGGATAACTACATCTGCCATCCCGGATGGCAACTAAATCGTCATCCCGCAGGTACCTAACGTAGCTGCGCCAGGACGTGTGGGCATTCTTGCTTCGTGCCACACGCGCGAGGTGGAGATGAGTAGTACTTGTTGGGCGTGTGGCACGAAGTAGCTACGCCCACACGTGTGGGCAATTCTAATGTGCGCCCACACACAGCCCGTGTGGGCTGCCTCGTACTCACGCCACACACGATATGTGGGCGGATGCCTAATATACCACACGTGCGGCAGTTATCGGCGTCCTTTCTTTGATGCTTAAATAAACAAAAAGAAAAATACGGTATCAGGAATTCCACTGTTTACATATATGAAACTATAGTTGTTGGTACATAGCCGATGGCGACGCTACGCGTCGGCCGGCGGATCTTTTTAAAAGATCCGCCACCTTGGCAGACGCTTGATCTGAGGCTATTTAGCGGCGCATCCTTTTTTTCCTTACAATGCAACAAAGGCATTGTTGCGGAGCTCTTTGCAGTAACATTTGCAACAGAGGTTTTGTTGCATATCTTTTTTCTCTGTCTTAACTTTTTTGAAACATGTGTTGTTGTGAAAATACTTCTGCAACACAGATGATGTTGCAGAAATTTTTCCGTCTTAATTTTTTTGCAACATGGATGTTGTTGCGGAAAAACTTCTGCAACACGGATGATGTTGCAGAAAAATTGTCAAGATGGCAGAGACACGCGTCACGTCCTGATCAGTTGTTTAGAGCTTGTGTGTTGTCTGATTAATCTTATCTGACAGCTGCGCATGCGACGGAACTCAGCGCGTCATCGGCCGGTTGATTGTAATCGTTTCCCTATAGCCAAACACTTCACAGAATTTAAAACTACAGTTACTTTTGTATCAAACGGGGCCTTACGGCTTTTGAAGTTTCTGCCTTTTTTGTTGTTGATGGATTTCAATCCGTACAAATATTGTAAGAAGAAAAAACGCACATGAGTTCAGTGCGAATTTCGAACGAGAAAGAAGTCACATGAGGTCGGTACAAACTCTCCTTCTTTTTTTAGGGTTCTTGAGGTCGGTACAAACTCTACCATGTATATGTTGCATCATACCAGGCGATCGTTGTCATTAGAAAAGAAACTTTCCTTTTCCCAAACAGAAACGTCAGAGTCCGGCTCAATATATATAAGCCGCCGTACGTGTCTAGGCGGTTCACACCAGCCAGCGAGCAACGACGATGGATCACACGGAGGCGCTGCCGGACGACGCGCTCGCCGCCATCATCGGCCGCCTCGGACCACGTGACCTGGCCGCATCCCGGTGCGTGCGCAAGGCGTGGCGCGCCGTCGTGGACGCCAGGCGGCTGCTGCTCCCGCACCTCCTCCCGCATTCTGTGGAGGGCATCTTCGCCAACTACTACAACCACCACCGCCCACAATTCCTCGCCCGCCCCTCCACACGGCACCCCGGTGTCGACTACGGCAACCTCCACTTCCTGCCCGGCTACACCAACGGCCGTAATAAGATCGCGGACCACTGCAACGGCCTTCTGCTCTACGGCGACACCAGGCAGTTCTGTGTGGTTAACCCAGCCACACGGCGATGGCAGCGCCTCCCGGAAATCAATGACAACACAGAAGTATATGAGGCGCATCTCGCTTTTGACCCTGTCGTGTCACCACATTACGATGTGTTCTTGATAACTTCTAAGGACCTAGGGCTGTTTGACGTGACCGACTGCAAGGACGCAGAGGTGCCACCAGAACAGCTAGTCGAGGAAAACTTCACGATAAGTATAAGATACTTGTCGAAACCTACATGGAGCACGGAGGTTCCGCAACACTCGGCGGAATGGCCATCACCCGTGTTGACGCTAGACATTTTCTAGTCAAGTGCGGAACAATGGCATAAGAGGTCCTTTGTCAGGGAAGGCAGTGCTATGACTAGGGTGGCTAATTTGCGGGGTACGTAGGCTGTGGTTCATGAGCCATTGGAGCGCAAGATGGCGCTACAGCGCCTACTGGCGTGGAGCATTGCACGTGCTGCTTTGTCTCGGTGCATTTGTCACCAGGTAAGCATCACAAAAACTGGAAGCTCGTAATGTTAATTTCCCTTGTCAAATAATAGCATTCATATGTACTTGTACCATTCAAAAATGCCATTGACAGCTTTAGGAATTGCAGGTTCTCATTGTCTGATAGCAAATATCGTGTAATAGGAACTCCCATAGATGCCAACAAAAGGAAAGAAGGACACCATTATCTTGGGAGCTCTGAGACTGGTGTGTACTTTGCAAATATTCATGATCAAATTCCAATTTGGTATCTGAGTGGATCAAATGGCGAGGTAGAATGGGTGCTGAAGAGTAGCATTGGCATTGAGCCATTGGCAAATAGATCTTCCCTCGACCCTAAGGGAATATGTAGTCCTTGGATCTTTGATGATGATCCTATTCTTGACAGATATGGCAATAACACAAAGCTAGAGGAGGTGATTTTTAATTGGAACTGGGATGATGATAATATCCTTGATACTAACCATGAGTGTAGACTCACTTATGCATTCTATCGGTTACTTGGATTTCACCCCTACAAAGAGATTGCCTTCTTCTTGGTGAAGCAATTTGAATTGGTGGCTTATCATTTGGATAGCTCAAAAGTTCAGTACATTGGCTGTCTACGTCCAACCTATGATACGATAATTTCGGTAGAGGAGTCATTTCTATATACCCCATGCATGATGGGAGATCTTTCAGAAAACGCGAACTCAGACTCAAAACTCAGACTCAGATGATGATGCGGATGATGACTAGCATACGTATGTTAATGATGTAATAAACTTGCTTTTATGATTACTAGTCGTCAACCCCATGCAACTGCACGGGCTAGATATTTGTACAAATAATGACATCTCTTTTGCAGTTTTTCTTCTATATTTGTTTTAGTTAAATATTCTAAGGATTGGTCCAAGACTGAAATATAATAGTTAAACCTTAGTGAAGTTACACAACCAAATATGTTTTCTACGTGGACCTCCACACACGGTTGAAGGACGGAAGATATAGCAATGTTTTTAACACATGTTTCCACGGTTCACAAAGAACATCAGTAAACATGAGCAGAGAACCCATGTCTAAAAAACTTGTCAATCCTTGAATCTACCTACAAATATATAACTACCGGTGTAGTTATTGTAAATTGGATACATATATACTCAAGGAATAAATAATGTGCAAATAGAACTAGGGCTCTAAGTACAATCCAGTAGGACTCATCCAAACACCGGAAAATGGTAGATAAAATGAGAATAAAAACATAAGAGACACAGATTTAACGTGAAAAACCCATACGGGGGAACTATAGATGCACGAAGGTGCAATCACCATGATGGAGGAGTATTACAAACACGAGACGATAGACCGTCTTTAGGTGCGAATACATGAGATATATATGAGGGGCAATACATAGGAATCCTTGGAGGACAAGTAAACCAGTTGTACTCGTATGTGTCGACGTCAATGCAATGCCCACACTGTTTGTACTAGTCTAGTCCAACACGGTAAAATTTGAATCACAATTTAACAATCTCCACATTGAGCCAAATTCCCTATAATAGTCGAAGAAAGTAAATAACTCAATTCAAATCAGCAACACACCTTATGTGTCGAAGTCCATAAGATTAATGAGAAATACCAACTAAGCATGAGCGAGGCTCAAACTTATTGGTAGAAACTGGCTTTTTCATCATATCAGCACGATTATCATGCGTACCTATCTTGCATGCCTTCAAATCACCTTCAGCAATAAAATCCCAAATATAGTGAAAATCTGACATTAATGTGTTTTATTCTGTCATGATCAGGGGCGAAGCTTTGTTGGTGCCAAACTTGGACATAGCCCACCCAGGTTTTTGGCACTATTATATTTTACCTATGCATGGAAGCAAAGCCCACCTGCAACCCACTAAGCATACGACCGATCCAAAGCGCTTGAGGTCTCTTGCTCACAAGTCGCCATGTTCTCTGCACGCAGTTGGCACAAGCATGTAGCAGCGTTACTGTGTCTGCTGGCCGCTTGTTACACAACCTTTGTTTCAAAAAATTCTGCAAGCATTACCTCTGTTGCAATAAGGAGGATGGCGCTTGGCCGTTTGAGATCTGACAGCTCGCTGCCGGGCGGATCTTTTAAAAAGATCAACCGGCGGACGCGTAACACGCCCTTTAAACTTTCTGCATTTTTATATTGGATTTCAATGCGTACAATCTTGAAAGAAAAAAAAAGGCACACGAGTTCGGTGCGTATTTCGAACGACAAAGAAGTCACATGAGGTGGTACAAACTCTACCATGTAACGTTGTACCATACCAGGCGATTGTTGTCATCAGAAAAGAAATTTTCCTGAACTTCAAAAAAGAAATTCCTTTTCCCAAACAGAAACGTCAGAGTCCGCCCCAATATAAGCGTCCGTACGTGTCTAGGCGGTTCACAGCAGCGAGCAACGATGGATCACACGGAGGCGCTGCGGGACGACGCGCTCGCCGCCATCCTTGGCCGCCTCCAGACGCATGACCTTGCCGCGTCCCGATGCGTGCGCAGAGCGTGGCACGCCGTCGTGGACGCCCGGCAGCTGCTGCTCCCGCACTCGGCGGAGGGCATCTTCGCCAACTACAACGACCACCACCGCCCGCAATTCCTCGCCCGCCCCTCCACTTCCTGCGTCGACCACGGCAACCTCCACTTCTTGCCCGACTACACGGAGGGCCATAGAAAGATCATGGACCACTGCAATGGTCTCCTGCTCTACGGCAACACGATGGAGTTTTTTGTGGCCAACCCCGCCACGCGGCGGTGGCAGCCCCTGCCTGGACCGCATGATGATGGGGAATACCGTGAAGCCTATCTCACGTTTGACCCGGCCGCGTCACCGCACTACGAGGTGTTCTTGATCCCTCCGAAGGATCTAGGGCTGTTCGATGTGACGGACTGCGAGTTGGCGGAGGTACAGCCAGAACAGCTCGTGGAAGAAAGCTTCACTATAAGTTCAAGATTCTTGTCCAAACCTCTGTGGAGCACTGAGGTTCCGCAACACTCGACGGAATGGCCACCGGCCGTGTTAACGCTTGACGTTTTCTCATCAAGCGCAGGAGAATGGCAGGAAAGGTCGTTTGTCAGGGAAGGTAGTGCTACGAGGAGGGTGGTCAACGTGCGGGGTTCACTGATGTTCACAACCAATTGGGTGACAAGATGGCGCTACAGCGCCTACTGGCGTGGAGCATTACACGTGCTGCTTTGTTACGGTACATTTGTCACTAGGTACATCATTAATATAAAATGTCAAATTCCCTTGTATTCGTAACACTAAAAGTTCTCTTGTTTATTTGACATCACCATTGTATCAGTACCACTAAAAATGATATTGACATCTTTATGGGCACCTTTGAAGGTTATCCTCATCTACCGGCAAATATCAAGTAATAAAAACACCAATAGATGCTAACGAACACAAAGTTGGACAGCATTATCTTGGGAGCTCCATGGAGGCTGTGTACTTTGCAAATCTTTGGGATCGAATCCGGATTTGGCACCTGAGTGAATCAAATGGTGAGGTAGAATGGGTGTTGAAGAATAGCATTGGCCTTGTTGAGCCATCGGCAAATATATATTCGCTCAACCCATATGAAATCTGCGGACCTTGGATATTTGATGACGATCATGTTCTTGACAAATATGGCAATAACAAAAGGCTTGAGAATGTGATTTCTGATTGGGACTGGGATGATGATAATATTCTCGATGAGTGTGGACGCCATCCTGGATACTGTCCGTTACTTGGATGTCCATTACTTGGGTTTCACCCCTACAAAGATATTGCCTTCTTCCATGTGGGGCTAAAAGCAGTGGCTTATCATTTTGATAGCTCAAAAGTTCAGTACATAGGCTATATGCGTCCAAGAGATATCTCATGGTCGGTTGATGAGTCCTTTATATACACCCCTTGTATGATCGGAGATCTTCCAGAGAAGACTAAAAGTTAGATGCGGACACAGCTGAAGATTGTAAATTTGTTTTATGACTCCCATAAAAAACTTGTTTTAAGACTACTGTATGTTTGTTCTAAGTTTTTACGTCCGATAGTTTGTGTTCTGCATCCTTGTTTTTCCTTTTCTTTTTTGCTTCGCCCCATGGCTCAGCGTAATGCCTCTCGGTTGTGCAAGTCCTTGGTATCTTCTTTTCCTTTTGCAATTATACGAAGGTGGTGCATACAGGTAAACGCACCACGACACGCATGAGGCATGCTTAAGATTGAACCACTTCGTGTGAGTAAAAGTGAGTACAATGATTTGAACTATGGTGAGCGGAGTCAGTTCCACGGTATCCATTAGATTTATTTGTCTCTAGTGTCATCAAGTTCCGCATTTTGCTTTTTTGAGATAATAATATGACTAATACGCTTTGACTAGTGGTGTAAACAGGTCAGCAAACTTACCGACGCATCTTTGTGCAAAACGCGCTTGCACGTTGAATGTGACCGAAAGCTCGCTCGATGAAACTCCCAATTTCCTGGTGACTAGCCTTCTGGCTGATTGTCCAAGGAACAATTTCGTTCAATAAAGCTCCCTGATTTGCCCGCAAAAAATATATAATATTTCTTCCTTTCCTGCATTTTATTTTCTATTTTTAATCTGAAAAGGGTAAAATTGTCCATAATCGACTCGAGTGCACTGCGGATCGATTCCGCAAGCCGTGAAACTTGAAAAACTCTGAAACTATACATGCATGTGATAGCTAGCAATTGTGCACACATGACCAAGGTGGAAACTACTTTCGAAAACAAGGGGTCTCAGTATCATGAGTTGGAAGATACTTTTTGTTTAGTTGAGTTGGGAAGTTGGAGTAACAGCTGAATTGCTGAATAATATTTCATAGTGGAACTAGTAGGAAACGATGCGGCCGGGGGTGAACCTCCTTTTCCAAAAAAAAGTAGAAAACGATGCTTAGATAACTACACGTTGAGGGCTCTTGCAGCTGCAGTCACCATCGTTACTACTAAAAATATTGGGAAGTTTTGAGAAACAAATGACGGAATTGATCAAGTAGTGTCTCAGTTTTTCTTTTGAGAACTAGTAGTGTCTCAGAAGTTGAGAACCGTCAACTTACTGCAATATCTGCGGAAATTCGCAGGGGCACATAAGTGCAGGTGCACTCACCTGCCAAGCCCGGCCGTCCGCTCGATTTGCCTCGTGATTCATGAAGTAGATGAATCCCGCACAAGCGCACTGTAAAAACAGAAAATCTCTCGAAAAGCCTTAGGTTTCAACAATGAAACTTACTGATTTTGCATCATAAAATGCCCAGTTTCAACAAGTTTCAGAGATACTATTTTGACTAAAAAAAATCTGTCGCTCGTACACACAAAATATTTGATTTGTATCGTTCGCTCGTACTAAGTTGCAAACACTGAAACTTAACCTTTTTTTCAAAGTCATCAAAATATATTCAAAATGGATCTTATTTGAAAGCACTGGCCGCGGGAAACACAAATATGAAAACAGAACTTTATTTAAAATTTTCATTTAAAAGATATAAAACTTTAAAGTCAAAAGCCAAAATATAAAGCTGGCACCAGGACCAGAGTGCCCCTGCACTTGCGTGCCGTAAATCCTCTTCCGCAATGTCTGCATGTGGATAAAAATGTTCTTACCCAGAAGAAGGCCCATTTTACTTGACCAACTCAAAATTGGGCCACGGCAGCCATAGAAAAATTAGGCTCAAAAAATGGGGAGGTCCTAGTCCGCACCTTCGGTGGCAACGGGAGCACCTATACAGCGCGGTACGCGCCCGCAGGCACGGGAGCGCGTACCTCCCTGCTCCCCCGCGCCCTCATGGGCCGGCCCATGTTCGGGGCAGGGAGCCCCTTATTTTTTAGCCTTTTTTCTATTTTCAGCTTTATTTTGTTTTTAAAAAATAATTAAAAACTTACAAATTGTCCAATTATTCAGGAATTCAAAATTTGTTCACGATTTTTTTTTCAGGAAATGATAAATTCTCAATGTTTCAAGAAATGTTCGCAATTTCAAAAATAATGTTCGTCTATTCAAAAAATGTTTACAATTTCAAAAAATGTTCACGATTTCAGAAAAATGTTCACGATTTCAAAAAAATTGTTCATGATTTCAAAACAGAGAAACAGAACATTAAACAAAAGAGAAAAAGAAAAATATTCAAAATTTCAAAAAAATGTTCACGATTTCAAAAAAATGTTCACGATTTCATAAAAGTGTTCACTATTTCAAAAGATGTGCACGATTTCAAAAAAAGGGAAACAGAACATTTTAAGAATAGAGAGAAAGAAAAATGTTCACGATTTCACAAAAATGTTCACAATTTCAACAAAGAGAAACAGAACATTAAATAAAAGAGAAAAAGAAAAATGTTCACGATTTCAAAAAAATGTTCACGATTTCAGAAAAAGAGAAACAGAACATTAAAGATAAGAGAAAAATAAAAAATTAATCAGAAAATGTAAAAATAAAAAGGAAATAAAAAATAAAAAGGTAAAAATAAACAATAAAAAACTGGTTCTAGGAAGGTTCTAGAACCTTCCCAAAATCGGTAGGGAGGAATCCCTATATGGGCCGGCCCAAAAAGCTGCGGATGCTCAGGGGGGTACGCGCCCACTCGCTACCGGGCGACCTACGCGCCGGATAGGAACCCTGGGTGGCAACTAGTGATCCCGGTACTCACACTGGCACACTATTGGGCCAGGCCCAATAACACGCGCTTTCGCTGGCTGGCACGTCGCTTCGGTGTTAGTCTTCCTGGGTTAGCTGCTGACTGTTTTTGCTTCAAGGAAAAAAGCTGCTGACTGGTCGCGATTGACCGGTGAACCGTTGACCAGTCAAATCGTCAACTTAAAGAAAAAACCAAAAAAAAGGGAATAAAAACATGAATTCAAAAGAGTACATGAGAATTCAATAAAAGTAAGCAAAATTGAAGGAAAAAGTTCATCGGATTTTAAATAAATCATCAAATTTGAAAAAGTTGATCTAGAAAAAAGTTCATTGAATTTGAAAATTCACCAAATTTAAAAATAAGTTCATCGATTTTCAAAAAAGTTCACGAATTTGAAAAATATTCATCGATTTGGAAAAAAGGTCACCAATTTGAAAAAAAGTTCATCTATTTGAAAGAAATTAATCAAATTTTTAAAAACATCAATTTAAAAGAAATTTCACGTATTTCCAAACAAATTCAACAAACCAGGATGAGAACAGAAAAAAGGAAAACGAAAAAAGGAAAAAGGAAAGAGGGCAACATAATAATAAAAGAAGGTGAAAATTCATTTTTAACAGATCCCAGTGGGGTGGTCTGGCGGTTGCACCTGTATAAATTCGTCAGGTTCGTCACGGGTTCGAATCCAACAAGTGCACTTTGGTTTTTGCGGGATTAAACACAGAAAAGAAACCCTAGATGGCCCGGCCCATCGTGGGAGCGCTGCTACTAACGGGCGCGCTTTTGTTTTTGCGGGATTAAACACAGAAAAGAAACCCTAGATGGCCCGGCCCATGGTGGGAGCGCTGCTACTAACGGGCGCCAAATAGGGTTTGCCCAGAAAACTATGTCCAAAGCCTGGGCGTACTTTTTTGGATATTTATCTAAAATTTTCTTCAACTAAAAAAAACTAAAATTTCCTGTGTCAAATCATCCACGGCCAAACCATCTATAAGACAACATCAATTGTATTCCGATGCAACTTATCATTGATTAATAAAGTGGGGATTGACTATTCGTCACCCTGGATGAGGAATAGTTATTCTTCACCCCCTCTATTTTACCACCAATGCACTGTAATTTTACATTCTGTAAGTTTTGTCTTATTTCTGACGTAAAAAGAGACCGTAAGAAAATATATAATCACCGTAAAATATTTTATGCTATATAAAATTACAAACGTAAAAATATAGTGTAAAATATACATAAACTCCAATTTTTCTTGTCTTATAACCTATATTTTAATTTTCTTATACCAAATTTTACGTAGTGAATCAATAGAAATGTAACTATTTGAATTTCAAATGTAATTTAATTATGAAGTGATCGTAAGATTACCTCGGGTGAAGAATAACTTATTCTGCACCCTGTGTAATGAATAGCATCACTATAATAAAGTGAGCCTCTTTAGACTCAAGAAAAAATCTCTAGGGCAGCATCAAGGGTCAAATAGGTAAAACTTGCATGGATGGCAAACGTGTCCCGCTCACCATATAATGTAAAAAAATTACAAGGCACTTGTTGACTTTGATCCGAATTTTGGCTACACTTTCTGGCCATGACAAAGAAATGGTATCTACTCTTGGTGTCCCCCGCAGTCTCTAATGTGCTCTAAATTTTATAACACAGGTGCTCATGCCTACTTAAAAAAGGGAGAGTGGATAATGTTTTCTTGACATCCCCTTTTGTTCCTAGGCAAGTCAACCATGTGCTGCTAGCATCGTCCTCGTTGTAGTCGTCACTGCTACTGCTATAACGATGTGATGCGCTCAGTCAGCGATGTATTCCCCAGGTGATTGACTAATAGAAAGTTCCGAATCTTCAGGTATAAAGTCCATATATCTTGAGAAAAGGTTGAAAAGTAATTCCAAAGTTTGCACAATCTCAGATTGGAGGATTGAGAAATTTAAGTCTAAAGTTTGGCTTTAGCTTTGAGCGTTTACGATTTTCCATCGAAATCTCCTGCCGATTAATCAGAATATTTAAAATTTTGCACGCTAATAGCAAGAAACCCGCGAGGGTCAAGGGAACCACATGTATGGAATACATATGTGCACATGTCCCACAAAACATCCATAAGAATGCATTGCTACATGCCTTCGAATTTTCCAGCCACCAACATGATGAAACATGTATGTTTTGTGTCATACTTGTGGTTCTCTCCCTTGGATTACCAACATGATGAAACTCTCTTATGAGGTGGCGCTTTGAAAATTTGGAAAAAAATATCAAGTTGTCCAAGTATCGAATGTATTTATTTTTTGGAGAAAGACAGGAGCTCTGCTGAATTCAATAAGAGAGAAAACCAAATATAGAATCACCTGGTTTTTCAAGAAAACTAGGTTGAAAACCACAGTATTGAAAGGGACAATCGTGAAAAAACGCCAAAAAAGAACAGGATACAAAAAATCCAACAATGCCGATACCGGCCAACTCAAAGTCCACCACCATCTTGCCCACAACCCAGAGATGGGTGGGCGAGCTCTTCGGAGACGCCTTCAAGAAAGATAAAACGACACCCATGGGCGCCATCACCACCGGCATCGACCCTTGTCGAAGACTTAAGATTTCGTGCAAAGTGACCCTCAACAGCCCCACCAAAACTCGGGAGAAGGCCGGCCAAACCAACAAACCCCATGGCAATCCTTGGAACTAGCGGCCCACGGTCTAGTGAAAAGGGGGAACTCATCGGCGACAAGTCCAAAGAGGAATCCACCACAATCCATCGTCGTCAGTATCCTTCGACCCTCATCAAACCAAGGCTTTCGACCCTGCAACTAACCGAGCCACGGGGAAGGAACCCAACCACTGTCGACAGAGAGCAAGCCGCGACCGCGCTATACCGGCAGTAGCAAACCATCACCGCCGGATCCGAGAGCCCTCTAATCGAACCGCAGTGCCACCATGGAGGCGAGTCAACGCTAACGAACAACACACCACCACCAAGCCTCAGATCCACCGCGAAGGCCGAAGCCCAACCATGCCCAGATCAGGCCCGCTTCCTCCACTGCACGCACGTGCCGCTGCACTTGTTGCGTGTCTCCATGCCAATCCTCTAGCTGGTCGTCGTGCCATCGCAGGCCCTGACGGCCAGCCTCGTGGGTTGAGCTAATAGATGGGGACCGCCCCGATCTGGGCCTTCGAGCCCGCTCCCGGGCAGCCGCCAGAGCTGCCGAGCCGCCCACGCCTCCCAGGCCGCCCACCTCACCACATCGACCGACGCAAGAGGCTCGACGCCGTGCTGGCCATCACCCTTCGCTTGCCGCCCTCCGCCATGAGCTTCCCGGCTCATTGAGGGTGCCGCGGTAGGAGAAAAGGAACCGATCTGCCGCCGCCCGCTCGATGCGAGCTTTGCCTGCAGGGGCACCAACAACGGCGAGGGGAGAAGGAGGGTGGGGGTTGCCGACGCTTGGTGGTTGGGGTCGCCCCTGTGTCGCCTTGGGGAAGGAGCGACGCGGGCGCATGCGTCTTGGGTCGCTTCTCTCAAATATCGAATGTATTTCTACCACATTTATTATATGCCAAAGAAGAAGTATGCTTATCATTAAAGTACAAATCTGTCCGTGCGGTGTCTAAGGAGTGGACAGGGTGGTCCAGTTTCTGGTACCTACTATGTAGCACCAAAAAGGTGCATATTTTCATTGCTGGACCATCCTGACCCGTTGGGCTGGCTACACCGCTAAAATCCATCAACATTAACCTTGCAGCATAAATGTGGTGCCAACTATTTCCATTAATGCAGAGGAACCGTCCCCACACCAAGATATGCAGATGGCCTGTACATGGACTGCCAGGATGCAATTACGGATCTGACCTTGACAGTTGGCTACCCTTACACTAGTGCCGGTGTGCGCTAGTGTAATTTCACACGTCCAGCACCAGTACAAATACAGGCGTGCCGGCCAGTTTGTGGTATACGCCAGTAGAAGCGTGTACATTCTGCGGTTGGAGTAGATCGAGAGCTGGGCAATTCCGAGCCGTGTAGGGTGCAACAGGATGCCGGGGATGCGCGGCTCTGCTCCGGTGCTTGCACTGGCGCTGCTCGTCGGAGTCTTCATCGCCCAGGCCCCTGCAGGTATGTGTGAATCTGGTGTACGAGTTTGGAAGTGGATCCGTTGTTCTTTTCTTTTGCCTTTTAACATTAACTAGAGAAGAAGTGGATCTGTAAGAACTGTTCATCTTTCTTTTTGTGATAGATTATTATCGTAGAACAAGGAGATTATGTGCTACTACGTCTTGATTTGATGAAGTCTTCTCTTATGAAGTGGACCGTTTCAGATGCATTTATTAGAGAAGGCGCAGATCAGGTTTTGTAGAGTAGTGGGCTATTCATATATTTTTAAATATGTGACCCCTTTTTTGTGAGGTTCTACTATAAAAATGATAATGGGTTTATCGGATATGCATATCGGTATCGTTAAGGTTTCATACCAATATTCATGAGAATAAGTTTCATAGCCACAGCCTCCCCCAGAAAATTGTTTCATAGCCACAGGCCGAGTCCCACTGATCTACTGTGACAAAGATCAATAAATGTCCTTCATTTATGTAGTACTTGGTACCAATTTTCATGAATGTTTTTTGTCAAGTTCCATAACTTTTTAGACATATTTGCTCAAGGATAACTGATGTATCCTAATAAATGTACGCATGTTTCTTTCTTTAGAATAGTCAGTATACGCTGTTTACAGTGGTACTCCCTCCGTTTGGATCTACACCAAGATATGCAGATGGCCTGTACATGGACTGCCATGATGGCCTGTACATGGATCTTTCTTTTCGTGATAGATTATTATCGTAGAACAAGCAGATTATGTATTACTACGTCTTGATTTGAATGAGGTCTTCTCTGACGAAGTGGCCCGTTCTCAGATAGATTTATCAGAGAAGGACCAGAGGATTTTTGTAAAGTAGTTGGATGTTTATATATTTTTAAATATGTGACCCCTTCTTGTCCGGTTCTACTATCGAAACAATAGCGGATTTGTAGGATATGTATGCATATCGGTACCGTTAAGGTTTCGTGCCTATGTTCATGAGAATAAGTTTCATTGTCACAACCTCCCCCAAAAATTATTTCATAGCCACATGCCGAGTTCCACTGATGTATGCTGACAAGATCAATAAATTATTCCATACTCGGTCGTATTAAATTCGCAACACTTATTTTGAATCGAAGTGAGTACTAATTTTCATGAATGTTGTTTGTCGGTATCTATATTATTTTTAGACATATTTGCGCAACGATAACTGATGTATCCTAATAAATGTATGCACTTTTTTTTCTTAGAATAGTCAGTATACGCTGTTTACAGTGGTACTCCCTCTGTTTGGATTTACAAGGCTTATTTGATTTGTCTTTAGTCAAAAAAAATTAAGCCTGACTAAACTTAATTGTGAAGAAAAATATTAACATATACAACTTCATATAAATAGAATACCCCGGCCTCTGCATCTGGATGATGCATACAACCACATGTAAATAGAATATGGAAATAGAGTATACGTCATGGTACATCTAGTGGTATTTGATTTAGTGATGCGGATGCCGATTTTATATAAATATGATATGAAAATATGATTTATTTGGATATTTATTTGCTTGAATTCATTCTTCGGTGTAGGTGTGCAATCCGTTGGCGTGTGCTACGGCATCATCGGAAACAACCTCCCGCCGCCGAGCGACGTGGTCCAGTTCTACAGATTGTTGGGGATCACCAACATGCGCGTCTACTCCGTCCAGCTCCAGGCGCTCGACGCGCTCCGCGGCTCCGGCATCAGCCTCAGCCTCGGCACCACCAACAACGACGTGGCCGTCCTCGCCAGCAGCCTCTCCGCCGCCGCCGCCTGGGTGCAGGCCAACGTCAAGCCCTACTACCGCGCCGCCGTGGACGTGCGCTACATCTCCGTCGGCAACGAGCTTGCCAGCGACACCGCGCCGAGCATCCTGGCGGCCATGCGGAACCTCAACGACGCCCTGGCGGCCGAGGGCCTCGGCGGCGCCGGCGCCGGCATCAAGGTGTCCACCGCGGTGAGGCTGGACGTGATCGCCAACTCCTTCCCGCCCTCCGCCGCCGTGTTCGCGCAGCCCTACATGGGCGACGTGGCCCGGCTCCTGGCCGCCACCGGCGCGCCGCTGCTCGCCAACGTGTACCCCTACATCGCCTACCGTACCAGCCCGCGCGACATCCAGCTCAACTACGCAACCTTCCAGCCGGGCGCGACGCCGGTTAGGGACGCGGGAAATGGGCTGATGTACACCAACCTCTTCGACGCCATGATCGACGCCCTGTACGCGGCGCTTGAGAAGGCAGGGGCGCCGGCCGTGAGGGTTGTGGTGTCGGAGACCGGGTGGCCGTCGGCCGGCGGGTTCGCGGCCACGCCGGAGAACGCGCGGGCATACAACCAGGGCCTGATCGACCATGTGGCCCGCGGCACACCCAAGAGGCCTGGGCCCATCGAGGCCTATGTGTTCGCCATGTTCAACGAGAACATGAAGCCCGGGGATGAGACGGAGAGGAACTTTGGGCTCTTCTACCCCAACAAATTGCCCGTGTACCCCATGAGATTCGCATGAACCAGCGAACCACATGAACTCGCGTGGGTTTAATTTGGTGGACATTAATTAGATTGATGCGTGTGTGTGGATCTAAAATTTGAAACAACATTGAAATAAAGACTTTTCTGTGGGAAAAATAAAGAGTTGTTTGTGTTCGTGGCTTTGTGCATAGCTTGTTCCGTTGCTTTCCATCCTTGTGGCATGTACAAGGCAAGGTGCCAAGACATGCGCTTAGAAAAATAAATGGTCTTTTTTTTGTCTTAAGCTCCATCCTTCTTTCGATAGGGGAGGTGTCCGATTGTACATTTGGTAAGGGCATCTTTAACGCTGACCCGCAAACCAGATACCACATCCGTTCGCGGATTGAAGGGGATCAGTGCATGACACTGAGATGGGAGCTGGTATGGGCCCTTTAGCTTAAAACTATGGGAAAAAAACTAAAACATGTACCGAACGACCATCTTGTACGTGCGGCCGCCCTACCCGGCTGCACCACCATTGCCGTCCGTGTTGTCGTAGTCATCCCTCTAGCGGTGGAAGAATGCGGGTCCGCCACGGTAGCCTTGTTTGGTTGCTGCCTAGTGTTCGCAGAGAAGACACTTAACTTCCTCACCGCCGCACCCAATGCGGACGGCGCCCATGGAGCCCTGGCAACGGCCTTGCTCATGCCAGCATTGGCGGAGCAGTCGCTAAGCAACCACTCCTAGCCGATCTAGGCGAGCTCGCCGTGAAGCCGGCGGCGCCGCCTAGTGGCCGTGTCTGTGGTGGTGATGGGGCAGTCGAGGGCCCAGACAGCGGCCGTGTCTGCGGTGGTGATGGGACGGTCGAGGGCCCAGAGCGGCCGGGTCAGGGTCGTTGAGGACCTAGGCCGGCGTCACGTCTGACTTGGCGAACACCGAGCGACGAGCAGCGTTGCGCTGCTCATAGAGCACCTGTTGCATCGCTGCCCGCTCCTCCGCGGACATGACGGCCCCCGAGCCCGAGGGACCGCCGCCGCAGAGGAAGTGGAGAATGGTGCCTCGTTCCTTAGCGATTGCGGACGCAGTTCGTCCTTCATGAACCGCCTGCGCCGGTTGCGGCCGGGCGGCAAGGCCGACCCGTCAATCCGGGCATAGCGGCTGTGCGGTAGCGACGCCGGCTCCTCCTTCAGGCGTCGCCCGATTTGGACATCGCGGTTGCGTGCTGGCTCCTCCTTCACGCGGCGTCCGATCTAGACGCCATCACGGTTGCGTGGGAGGGACGCGGGCTCCTCCTTCATGCGTTAGCGCAGTGATGAGTGATATTTTTCTCTACCCTTACTTTAAACCAATATAGTTCATTAAAACCAAGATATTCACTTTGATATTGCCACTAATGCCTAATAAATGCATAGGATTCCAAAATCCTATCTTTATTGTGTTATCATAGGAGATGGACTAAATATGGACGAAATCAAGTGAGAACATTTATATGAGTAAATGAGAAGATAGAAGAAATCAAGTGGAAGCGTGCCAGCAATTCCAGAGCGAAACACAGCGTTCCATGTGACCTCCAGCACTCGTATGAGTGGTCGTATGGCATGGAAACCGATGCTCCTTGTCCATGAACAACTTTTATAAAGGGGTTGAGGCCGAAATGTCAACATAACAACCATGAGTGGAGCCAGAATAGAGTCATCTTCATCCCCTCTTCATCAACCCAAGTTGCAACCACTTGCCATCTCCATAGCCACCATCTCCATCTCCACCATAGTTTTGCCTCCTCTAGTAATACTTGTAATCGTGCATCGCACATGACATCCATTGTAAAACATATTATCAATCAATGTACCTTCATGATGTGTTCTATGATGTGTTCTTCGTGTGATCTGATCTCCACGTGTGAGTAGTTTGGTAAGATATGAGTTGAGGAAAGAACCTTGCAACCCGATTAATTGTTGTGGGGATCCATGGAAGCGATTTGAATTAACGTCATGTATGTGTAAAATAAAATTGTTCCGTATATGTCTCTTGTCTCGTTCGCATTCTTCATCTCTACAGGTACCAAGGATCATGGAGAGCGAGTCATGAAGAGGCTAAGGGCAGGGGGGCGTGAAGTGTTATTTCAAACACTAGTGACAGAAAGGTTTAGTATGGTAACATCCTATCTTTAGGGATTCAAGAGGTGTAGTCATTATACCCCCACTACTTTTGTATGATTTATTGCAATCTTAATTATCAAGGCAAAACAGTGAGACAGATAGGGCCTTCGTTTGGATAGCCGACACTTGATGCAGGACGTGTGCCGGTCAAGACGTAATTTGGACACATCCCCCACTTCAGTTCATAACAAGCACATCTTGATAGGTGACTTCCAATGCACAAATTAAGATCATATTTGGTCTCAACACAATTATATGGTTGTAAGCATTAAGACCTCATACCCGTACCTATTTTTATTATAAGTGTTCTCCTTCATTTGTTTGATTTCAATCCAGTCAAAAGATGGAATTGTTTCTTTAGCAAAAGCTTTCTTGAGACCCTAGCTTCAAGGGGATCATCCTCTCATGGGTTCGATAACTTAGAGTCACCTCTAGGGAAAAAGGAGAGAATCATTTCTGCTCCATATCCGGATCACCAAAGTAAGTAATCACGCAGTGGGGACAGAGATTCCTCCTTGACCGGACACAGCGATGAGGGTGGCGTCGGGCCCATCTGACGAAGCGATCGCTCCATCATGAGCTTTATCTGACAGATGGATTGCTCGTCTACCAAAGCAGCCTCCGCGAGGAGGCACGGCTGTTGCTACGACTGCTGTTGCGGCCATGACGCCTGGTTCTCCTTGTCGCCAGAGGATATGATGAACTCCTCCTTGTCGGAGGAGCTAGCCGATGTGGATGTCGAGGGGGCCGTAGAACGAGGGCAGCGGCGCCATGAGCCGCCTGATGAAGATCTATCGCCACAGAGAACCAATACTTCGACATTGTCGGAGGAGGAGAGGCTCAGAGAGGAGGAGGAGGGGCTCAAAGAGGAGGACAGGGTCAGAGAGGAGCAGGTCTGGATGTGCATTGCCCGCTAAGCCCCCCCCCCCCTCACTCTGTTTTCAGTTTGCGGAAAACGTACGTCCAGGCCGGTTGGGAGACCGATACAGGACCACGTTGGATGGCAAAACATAGATCATTCCTAGGGTGCTTTTGCACAGCTCTCTCCTTCCAATCGAAGGCATATGAAGATACACATGCTATTTGTTGGGTTGTTGCACACTTGTCAAGCTTATGGTTATTATTTCATTTTTTTAGGGAAGCTTTTTATGCCCTAGGTTGTAAGGTTTTTCGGGATTTTTTGTGTGCCAACATGCTAATAATATAAGCAATGGTTTGTCAAAAAACAAAGTGGCAAAACCCCATGATTTTACACCATATGGCGGGGGTACAAATTAGAGAAAACATTGGGGGGTGGGGGTAACTCATAACGCTAGATTGGGTCAACGTTGATCCGAGTGACACTCACATCACAACACATTGATAATAGGCGGGGGTTGTGAGCACCTTTAAGTTTGGCAACATCCTGATAGTCCCATCAATAGGGAGAGCGATGTCTCCAACAATTTGGAGGCCATGTTACTGCGGTGCTTTCATAGGGCGGCGAATTGTAGGCATGGAAGCAATGAACATTAGCATTCTCAGGGAATCTCCTGTTGGGGAACGTAGCAGAAATTCAAAATTTTCTACGCATCACCAAGATCAATCTATGGGGTAATCTAGCAACGAGGGGAAGGGGAGTGCATCTACATACCCTCGTAGATCGCGAGCGGAAGCGTTCAAGAGAACGGGGTTGATGGAGTCGTACTCGTCGTGATCCAAATCACCGATGATCCTAGCGTCGAACGGACGGCACCTCCGCGTTCAACACACGTACGGAGCAGCGACGTCTCCTCCTTCTTGATCCAGCAAGGGGGAAGGAGAGGTTGATGGAGATCCAGCAGCACGACGGCGTGGTGGTGGAAGTAGCGGGATCCCGGCAAGGCTTCGCCAAGCGCAAGCGGGGAGGAGGAGGTGTCACGGGAGGGAGAGGGAGGCGCGCGGGCTTAGGTATTGCTGCCCTCCCTCCCCCCACTATATATAGGGCCAAGGGAGAGGGGGGGCGCAGCCTTGGCCCTTCCTCCAAGGAAGGGTGCGGCCAGGGAGGAGTCCTTCCTCCCCAAGGCACCTCGGAGGTGCCTTCCCCCTTTAGGACTCTCCCTTTTCTTATCTCTTGGCGCATGGGCCTCTTGGGGCTGGTGCCCTTGGCCCATATAGGCCAAGGCGCACCCCCTACAGCCCATGTGGGCCCCCGGGGCTGGTGGACCCCCTTGGTGGACCCCCGGACCCCTTTCGGCACTCCCGGTACAATACCGATAAAGTGCGAAACTTTTCCGGCGACCAAAATAAGACTTCCCATATATAATCTTTACCTCCGGACCATTCCGGAACTCCTCGTGACGTCCGGGATCTCATCCGGGACTCCGAACAACTTTCGGATTACCACATACTAATATCTCTATAACCCTAGCGTCACCGAACCTTAAGTGTGTAGACCCTACGGGTTCGGGAACCATGCAGACATGACCGAGACGTTCTCCGGCCAATAACCAACAGCGGGATCTGGATACCCATGTTGGCTCCCACATGTTCCACGATGATCTCATCGGATGAACCACGATGTCGAGGATTCAATCAATCCCGTATACAATTCCCTTTGTCTATCGGTATGTTACTTGCCCGAGATTCGATCGTCGGTATCCCTATACCTTGTTCAATCTCATTACCGGCAAGTTTCTTTACTCGTTCCGTAACTCACATCATCCCGTGATCAACTCCTTGGTCACATTGTGCACATTATGATGATGTCCTACCGAGTGGGCCCAGAGATACCTCTCCGTTTACACGGAGTGACAAATCCCAGTCTCGATTCGTGCCAACCCAACAGACACTTTCGGAGATACCTGTAGTGCACCTTTATAGCCACCCAGTTACGTTGTGACGTTTGGTGCACCCAAAGCATTCCTACGGTATCCGGGAGTTGCACAATCTCATGGTCTAAGGAAATGATACTTGACTTTAGAAAAGCTCTGAGCAAACGAACTACACGATCTTGTGCTAGGCTTAGGATTGGGTCTTGTCCATCACATCATTCTCCTAATGATGTGATCCCGTTATCAACGACATCCAATGTCCATTGTCAGGAAAACGTAACCATCCATTGATCAACGAGCTAGTCAACTAGAGGCTTACTAGGGACATGGTGTTGTCTATGTATCCACACATGTATCTGAGTTTCCTATCAATACAATTCTAGCATGGATAATAAACGATTATCATGAACAAGGAAATATAATAATAACCTATTTATTATTGCCTCTAGGGCATATTTCCAATAGTCTCCTACTTGCACTAGAGTCAATAATCTAGTCCACATCACCATGTGATTAACACTCATAGGTCACATCACCATGTGACCAACATCCAAAGAGTTTACTAGACTCAACAATCTAGTTCACATCTCTATGTGATTAACACTCAATGAGTTCTGGTTTGATCATGTTATGCTTGTGAAAGAGGTTATTAGTCAACAGGTCTGAACCTTTCAGATCCGTGTGTGCTTTACGAATATCTATGTCATCTTGTGGATGCTACCACGCGCTACTTGGAGCCATTTCAAATAATTGCTCTACTATACGAATCCGGTTTACTACTCAGAGCCATCCGGATTAGTGTCAAAGTTCGCATCGACGTAACCCTTTACGACGAACTCCTTTTCACCTCCATAATCGAGAAAATTCCTTAGTCCACTAGATACTAAGGATAAGTTCGACCGCTGTCCTGTGATCCATTCCCGGATCACTATCGTACCCCTTGACCAACTCATGGCAAGGCACACTTCATGTGCGGTACACAGCATAGCATACTATAGAGCCTACGTCTAAAGCATAGGGGACGACCTTCGTCCTTTCTCTCTCTTCTGCTGTGGTTAGGTCTTGAGTCTTACTCAATACTCGCACCTTGTAACACATCCAAGAACTCCTTCTTTGCTGATCTATTTTGAACTCTTTCAAAATCATGTCAAGGTGTGCGTTCTTTGAAAGTATCAACAGGCGTCTTGATCTATCTCTATAGATCTTGATGCCCAATATGTAAGCAACTTCATCCAGGTCTTCCTTTGAAAAACTCCTTTCAAACAACCCTTTATGCTTTCCAGAAATTTTACATCATTTCGGATCAACAATATGTCATTCACATATACTTATCAAAAATGTTGTAGCGCTCCCACTCACTTTATTGGAAATACAAGTTTCTCATAAACTTTGTATAAACCCAAAATCTTTGATCATCTCATCAAAGCGTACGTTCCAACTCCGAGATGCTTACTCCAGTCCTTAGAAGGATCGCTGGAGCTAGCATACCTTTTAGCATCCTTAGGATCGACAAAACCTTTCTGATTGTATCACATACAACCTTTCCTTACGAAAACTGGTAAGGAAACTTGTTTTGACATCCATCTGCCAGATTTCATAAATGCAGCTAATGCTAACATGATTCCGACGGACTTAAGCATCGCTACGGATGAGAAAATCTCATCGTAGTCAACTCCTTGAACTTGTGGAAATACTCTTTACCACAGGTCGAGCTTCATAGACGGTAACATTACCGTCCACGTCCGTCTTCTTCTTAAAGATCCATTTATCTCGGATTTCATGGCTTCTAACCATTTGTCGGAATATGGGCCCACCATCGCTTCTCCATAGCTCGTAGGTTCATTGTTGTCTAGCAACATGACTTCCAAGACAGGATCACGTACTACTCTGAAGTAGCACGCATCCTCGTCGTCCTACGAGGTTTGGTAGTGACTTGATCTGAAGTTTCATGATCACTATCATAAGCTTCCACTTCAATTGGTGTAGGTGCCACAGGAACAACTTCCTGTGTCCTGCTACACACTAGTTGAAGTGATGGTTCAATAACCTTATCAAGTCTCCACCATCCTCCCACTCAATTCTTTCGAGAGAAACTTTTCTTCGAGAAAGGACTCGTTTCTAGAAGCAATTACTTTTGCTTCCAAATCTGAAATAGGAGGTATACCCAACTGTTTTGGGTATTCTATGAAGATGCATTTATCTGCTTTGGGTTCGAGCTTATCAGCCTGAAACTTTTTCACATAAGCGTCGCAGCCCCAAACTTTTAAGAAACGACAACTTAGGTTTCTCTAAACGGTGTCGTATCAACGGAATTGCGTGGTGCCCCTTTTTAAAGTGAATGCGGTTGTCTCTAATGCCTAACCCATAAACGATAGTGGTAATTCGATAAGAGACATCATGGTATGCACCATATCCAATAGGGTGCATTTATGATGTTCGGACACACCATCACACTATGGTGTTCCAGGCGGTATTAATTGTGAAACACTTTCCACAATGTCTTAATTGTGTGCCAAACTCGTAACTCAGATATCTCTATGATCATATCATAGACATTTTATCCTCTTGTCACGACGATCTTCAGCTTCACTCTGAAATTACTTGAACCTTTCAATAATTCAGTCTTGTGTTTCATCAAGTAAATACACTCAGCATCTACTCAAATCATCTGTGAAGTAAGAACATAACGATATCCACTGCATGCCTCAGCACTCATTGGACTGCACACATCAAATGTATTACTTCCAACAAGTTGCTATCTTGTTCCATCTCACTGAAAACGAGGCCTTTCAGTCATCTTGCCCCATGTGGCATGATTTGCATGTCTCAAGTGATTCAAAATCAAGTGAGTCCAAACGATCCATCTGCATGGAGTTTCTGCATATATACCAATAGACATGGTTCGCATGTCTCAATCTTTTCAAAAACGAGTGAGTCCAAAGATCCATCTACATGGAGCTTCTTCATGCGTTCTATACCAATATGACTCAAATGGCAGTGCCACAAGTATGTGGTACTATCATTACTATCTTTTGGCACGAACATGTGTATCACTGCGATCGAGATTCATTCTAGGTGCAAGCCCATTGAAGGTATTATTCAAATAAACAGAGTAACCATTATTCTCCTTAAATGAATAACCATATTGCGATAAACACAATCCAATCATGCTCAACGCAAACACCAAATCTCGATGGTAGAGGGAGCATGCGATGCTTGATCACATCAACCTTGGAAACACTTCCAACACATATCGTCATCTCACCTTTAGCTAGTCTCCGTTTATTCCGCAGCTTTTATTTCGAGTTACTAACACTTAGCAACCGAACCGGTATCTAATACCCTGGTGCTGCTAGGAGTACTAGTAAAGTACACATTCATATAACGTATATCCTATATACTTCAGTCGACCTTGCCTGCCTTCTCATCTACCGAGTATCTAGGGTAGTACTGCTTCAGTGACCGTTCCCCTCATTACAGAAGCACTTAGTCTCGGGTTTGGGTTCAACCTTGGGATTCTTCACTAGAGCAGCAAACGATTTGTTGTTTCATGAAGTGTCCCTTTTGCCCTTGCCCTTCTAGAAACTAGTGGTTTTACTAACCATCAACAATTGATGCTCCTTCTTGATTTCTACTTTCGCGGTGTCAAACAACGCGAATAGCTCAAGGATCATCATAACTATCCCTGATATGTTATAGTTCATCACGAAGCTCTACTAGCTTGGTGGCAGTGACTATGGAGAACTATCACTATCTCATCTGGGGAATTAACTCCCACTCGATTCAAGCGATTGTGGTACTCAGACAATCTGAGCACATGCTCAACGATTGAGCTTTTCTCCCTTAGTTTGCAGGCTTAAGAAACTTGTCAGAGGTCTCATACCTCTTGACGTGGGCACTAGTCTGAAATCCCAATTTCAGTCTTCGGAACATCTCATATGTTCTGCGACGTTTCAAAAACATCTTTGGTGCCACAATTCTAAACCGTTAGCATTACGCACTGAACTATCACGTAGTCATCAAAACGTGTATGTCAGATGTTCCGCAACATCTACAGACGACGCTGAGGTTCAGCACACCGAGCGGTGCATTAAGGACATAAGCCTTCTGTGCAGCAATGAGGACAATCCTCAGTTTACGGACCCAATCCGCATAATTGCTACTACCAACTTTCAACTAAATTTTCTCTAGGAACGTATCTTAAACAGTAGAACTAAAGCGTATGACATAATTTGCAAAGATCTCTTGACTATGTTCATGATAATTAAGTTCATCTGATTAATGAACTCCCACTCAGATAGACATCCCTCTAGTCATCTAAGTGATACATGATCCGAGTCAAACTAGGCCGTGTCCGATCATCACGTGAGACGGACTAGTCATCATCGGTGAACATCTCCATGTTGATCGTATCTACTATACGACTCATGTTCGACCTTTCGATCTCTTGTGTTCCGAGGCCATGTCTGTACATGCTAGGCTCGTCAAGTCAACCTAAGTGTTTTGCATGTGTTCCGAGGCCATGTCTGTACATGCTAGGCTCGTCAACACCCGTTGTATTCGAACGTTAGAATCTATCACACCCGATATCACGTGGTGCTTCGAAACAACGAACCTTCGCAACGGTGCACAGTTAGGGGGAACACTTCTCTTGAAATTTTAGTGAGGGATCATCTTATTTATGCTACCGTCGTTCTAAGCAAATAAGATGCATAACATGATAAACATCACATGCAATCAAATAGTGACATGATATGGCCAATATCATTTTGCTCCTTTGATCTCCATCTTCGGGGCACCATGATCATCTTTGTCACCGGCATGACACCATGATCTCCATCATCATGATCTCCATCATTGTGTCTTCATGAAGTTGTCACGCCAACGATTACTTCTACTTCTATGGCTAACGCGCTTAGCAATAAAGTAAAGTAATTTACATGGCGTTATTCAATGACACGCAGGTCATACAAAAAATAAAGACAACTCCTATGGCTCCTGCCGGTTGTCATACTCATCGACATGCAAGTCGTGATTCCTATTACAAGAATATGATCAATCTCATACATCACATATATCATTCATCACATCTTCTGGCCATATCACATCACAAGGCACATGCTGCAAAAACAAGTTAGACGTCCTCTAATTGTTGTTGCAAGTTTTTACGTGGCTTGTATAGGTTTCTAGCAAGAACGTTTCTTACCTACGTAAAACCACAACGTGATATGCCAATTTCTATTTACCCTTCATAAGGACCCTTTTCATCGAATCCGTTTCGACTAAAGTGGGAGAGACAGACACCCGCTAGCCACCTTATGCAACTAGTGCATGTCAGTCGGTGGAACCTGTCTCACGTAAGCGTATGTGTAAGGTCGGTCCGGGCCGCTTCATCCCACAATGCCGCCGAAACAAGATAAGACTAGTAGCGGCAAGAAGAATTGGCAACATCTACGCCCACAACTACTTTGTGTTCTACTCGTGCATAGAAACTACGCATAGACCTAGCTCATGATACCACTGTTGGGGAACGTAGCAGAAATTCAAAATTTTCTACGCATCACCAAGATCAATCTATGGAGTAATCTAGCAACGAGGGGAAGGGGAGTGCATCTACATACCCTTGTAGATCGCGAGCGGAAGCGTTCAAGAGAACGGGGTTGATGGAGTCGTACTCGTCGTGATCCAAATCACCGATGATCCTAGCGTCGAACGGACGGCACCTCCGCGTTCAACACACGTACGGAGCAGCGACGTCTCCTCCTTCTTGATCCAGCAAGGGGGAAGGAGAGGTTGATGGAGATCCAGCAGCACGACGGCGTGGTGGTGGAAGTAGCGGGATCCCGGCAGGGCTTCGCCAAGCGCAAGCGGGGAGGAGGAGGTGTCACGGGAGGGAGAGGGAGGCGCCAGGGCTTAGGTATTGCTGCCCTCCCTCCCCCCCACTATATATAGGGCCAAGGGCGAGGGGGGGGGCGCAGCCTTGGCCCTTCCTCCAAGGAAGGGTGCGGCCAGGGAGGAGTCCTTCCTCCCCAAGGCACCTCGGAGGTGCCTTCCCCCTTTAGGACTCTCCCTTTTCTTATCTCTTGGCGCATGGGCCTCTTGGGGCTGGTGCCCTTGGCCCATATAGGCCAAGGCGCACCCCCTACAGCCCATGTGGGCCCCCGGGGCTGGTGGACCCCCTTGGTGGACCCCCGGACCCCTTTCGGCACTCCCGGTACAATACCGATAAAGTGCGAAACTTTTCCGGCGACCAAAATAAGACTTCCCATATATAATCTTTACCTCCGGACCATTCCGGAACTCCTCGTGACGTCCGGGATCTCATCCGGGACTCCGAACAACTTTCGGGTTATCGCATACTAATATCTCTATAACCCTAGCGTCACCGAACCTTAAGTGTGTAGACCCTACGGGTTCGGGAACCATGCAGACATGACCGAGACGTTCTCCGGCCAATAACCAACAGCGGGATCTCGATACCCATGTTGGCTCCCACATGTTCCACGATGATCTCATCGGATGAACCACGATGTCGAGGATTCAATCAATCCCGTATACAATTCCCTTTGTCTATCGGTATGTTACTTGCCCGAGATTCGATCGTCGGTATCCCTATACCTTGTTCAATCTCGTTACCGGCAAGTCTCTTTACTCGTTCCGTAACTCACATCATCCCGTGATCAACTCCTTGGTCACATTGTGCACATTATGATGATGTCCTACCGAGTGGGCCCAGAGATACCTCTCCGTTTACACGGAGTGACAAATTCCAGTCTCGATTCGTGCCAACCCAACAGACACTTTCGGAGATACCTGTAGTGCACCTTTATAGCCACCCAGTTACGTTGTGACGTTTGGTGCACCCAAAGCATTCCTACGGTATCCGGGAGTTGCACAATCTCATGGTCTAAGGAAATGATACTTGACTTTAGAAAAGCTCTGAGCAAACGAACTACACGATCTTGTGCTAGGCTTAGGATTGGGTCTTGTCCATCACATCATTCTCCTAATGATGTGATCCCGTTATCAACGACATCCAATGTCCATGGTCAGGAAACCGTAACAATCCATTGATCAACGAGCTAGTCAACTAGAGGCTTACTAGGGACATGGTGTTGTCTATGTATCCACACATGTATCTGAGTTTCCTATCAATACAATTCTAGCATGGATAATAAACGATTATCATGAACAAGTAAATATAATAATAACCTATTTATTATTGCCTCTAGGGCATATTTCCAACATCTCCCACTAGCCGTCACCCAAAATGGGAGAGCGAAATGACAATGGAAGATGCCGTGGTTGACCGACTTAGAGTTCACACTGTAGACGTGCAGGTCGCCTTAGCAACGAGGGGCCTCTTCCCCAAAGAGAGAGGTGCCTAGATGGGAGACCGAGAGAGGAGCCAACTGGAAGAACTTCTCGTTTGACGAAGTGTAATATCCCCGGAAAAAAATCATCGAAGAGGGAATCGATGCCTCTAAGCCGAGCAAGATATTGGGGTGGAGATGCATTAATGGAACCACAATAGGGCACCCATGCTATCAGAACAATGACTAGGCAGTTCCACTGAGGTGAGCCAACGAACGAGGGCGTGCAGTGACTAGTTGCTAATCAGCAAGAATAGAATGTATTGGCATTCAGAGCATGGGTGAACGTGCCTGGCATGCGGTGACCGATGAGTAATAACATTGTCATTCAGCCAATACTCCATCTATAATGCCATTTGTCACCTGTCACCGAACTGGACAAATGATATGTCCCGATAGGTGGGAATTAGGCAGATAGGCTACAAGAGAATTTCCAGGCACCAACATGGTGAAATCATTGGCCAAGTGTAATTGGCACATTAACCTCTGCAATTAAACTCCCATATTCCTCATCTACGAAAAAAGCTCACCAGTGCATGCAATCATTGTGGAATTAACTCCCCTCTTTCACCCCCACAAAAAAGGCTCGGCCGGTGCATGCAATCCTTAGCAATTAACACACCGTTTTCGCCGAGATTAATCACTACACTAAAGTATTGTCTTGGTCGCATTGCACTGCATAGGACCCAACACACCCGAATGGAGGGGGTAATGGTCTCCCAATGCAAGTTTCTTAGCACGATTTCATATGTATTTTGGTGATATTAATGAAGATAGATAGGAAGGTTGTAGCTTGGCTAAGATACAACCCTTGCACATGGCCATAGGCAAAAAGAACATTGCTAGCTCAATCACATGTATGCATGGGCCTCGAATCATTAAATTTAGATATAACCCCTAAGAAATAATGTATTGTGGTTGTTGTCCCTTAAACTTATATAGCTCCTACGGTAACGTGCTAAAAAATTATGCATTGGGATAGCCCTAAGGATAGTCACAATGATCCAAGGTGTACTATATCTAAAGCATGCCTCATAGGTACAAATCTGATATGGCACCACATTTAATGAGAAGAGGAAGTACTATTCTATCTTAATCTAGAGATGTCTCTTAGCACAAAAACTAAGAAAACTAATACTTTTCTCTCACAAACATATTAAATAAGAGTACTTTTAGATACAAATCTAAGATATAGTCCATTGGTATCTAAACACGCAAATAATGTATATGATATAGCTTAAGCTACAGTAGTGCATTGGGAGTGCCCAAATAATGCTTGTATTCGGTGTTCTACTGAGTTGTCGGTCTCAAAATTTGCAAAATATAATTCCACTACATTTATATTCTAGAGAAGAGATATGACTATGATCAAAGATCAAATATGTCAACATTAACTCAGGGGCGTATATGAATGTAGTGCAACCATTTGCCACTTTCGTTCCATTAATGTAAAACCGTCATGCCGTCAGGACGATAGGCAGGTCAAGTGTACATGAATGGGGGAAGAGCCCACCAAGAAACAGTTACAAATCCAATCGTGAAAATATGAATGAGGAAATATGTTGATATTATACAGATGCGGTGGCAGAATAGGAGAGGAGACTGCCAAGAAGCAATTACAAATCTGACCTTTATAATATGGCGCCCTTGCACTAGTGTCAGTGTGCACTTTTGTAATTTCACACATCGAGAATCCATATCTATATCTATATATCTATATATCTATATCTATATCTATATCTATATCTATAACCATTTTCCTAGAGGGGCTTTCTTCCTATGCCATCATGTCAGGAAGATAACCATTTTCCTATATCTATATATATATATCTATATCTATATATGTTTAGCGTGCATTAATACCATATCAAATATTAGCTCCAGCATCCAGAGATCAAATAATTAATAGCAAATAATATCCTACTACCTAAGATATGCATGCAATTAATATACTACCTAATATCAACGTGTACGCATTTAGTAGTGAGTATAAATATATGGTTGCCCAGGCCGGTTTGTGATCTGCATCAGTACGCTTGTAGTACATTGCATTGTTGGAGGAGAGAGCAGAGTAAATCGGGGCTGTCGAATACGATGCCGAGCTTGCGAGGCTTTTCTGCTGTGTTTGCATTGGCTTTGCTTGCCGGAGTCTTCCTCGCTTCCCTTCCTTCAGGTACGTCTTTGTATATATGTGGTTTTGTATGTACATGTATTTAGATGTTTATGTATGTATCTATTACTGAATTTTGACTTAAATGACCCCTTCTTGCCGGGTTCTACTATTTCTGTCTCCTAAAAAGCAGAGCGTGTTTGTAAAGCAGTTGTATGTTCGTACTGTTTTTAATATATGACCCATACATTCTTGTCTGGTTCTACGATCAAAACAATAATAAAATTGTCGGATATGTATATTGATACCGTTAAGGTTTCATAACTATATCCACGGGAAAAAGGTTTCATAGCCACATCCCGCGAAAAACAAAGGTTTCATATCCACACGAAGAGTTCCCTCCAAAGTATTGTGACATCGACCAATATATGCCTTTCACTTAGTTTTTTTTCACATGGTAATACGTGTCTCATTTATAAAATAAAGATTCGGTTACAAGGCACGTAAGCACCAACATTACAAGACTGAAAAGATAGGATAATCCTATGCAAAATACCAGCGCCTGTTCCTCTTCTCCGACACCACCGAAGCGGCCACCAAAGGGAAAGAAAACAGATCACCTCTTCACCCAAGCTCGACGCGGCTCCATCGCTGATCAGCAGCTTTACGGACCTCGAAAGTAGTTTGCCAGAAGCAAAACCATTGCCGTTGAAAGAATCAGACCGGGGCAACATGTCCCCGGACACGCCATCAAACTCTAGATCTGACACCCCCGCACGACAACGACGTTGAAGGAGGAAACCAGAACTGTCAGCCACCAACCACAAACTCAGCACGGGATGCACCATCTTCCAGCTGTCACTTGCGCAGACAACCGTCTGCGCATACTCCTAGACGATAAAACCTCCCTGCTCCACCATGACGTCGGAGACAACGCCACAACAACGGGGACAGAGCAGAAGGAGAGACACACCTGATGGAGTCGCCGCCGCCGCCTCGCCGACACCATCCATGAACCAAAACACAGCCGATCTGAAGGATCGGCAAACACACGATGCCATCAACTCCGAGACGCCGGCATGAAGGACACCGCCGGTGTGGGAGTGAAGCTGAGGCAGATTTATTCGTCCGGGCGCCGCTCCCACCACCCCAACGGCGCACCACGACCTACAAATCCAAAACCTAACTACAGAGCGGAGGAACGGGGTCCCCCCTCCCTCCTGCCGCCGGAGCAGCCGGAGGAAGAGGGGGCCAACGCCCTGGCCGGCTAAGATCGGAGGAAGAAAATCGCCTTCCTAGTCGCCAGGCGTGGCGGCGGCTAGAGTAGGGAACACAATCACGACTGCCTTTCACTTAGTTTGCTGGTTTACTGTGGTCAATATTATGTTCAAAGTACAGTGGATTTTAGTCATTTTTATCTGGATATTAATTTTCCATAATAAATTATTATACGGTGCAGGCGTGCAATCCATCGGCGTGTGCTACGGCATCATCGCAAACAACCTCCCACCGCCGAGGGAAGTGGTGCAGCTCTACAAGTCCATGGGCATCACCAACATGCGCATCTACTCCGTCCAGCTCCAGGCGCTCGACGCGCTCCGCGGCTCCGGCATCAGCCTCATGCTCGGCACCACCAATAACGACGTCGCCGCCCTCGCCGGCAGCCTGTCCGCCGCCACCTCCTGGGTGCAGGCCCACGTAAAACCCTACCACAGCGCCGGGGTGACCATCCGGTACATCGCCGTCGGCAACGAGGTCACGGGCGGCACCGCGCAGCCCATCCTGGCGGCCATGCGGAACCTCAACAAGGCCCTGGCGGCGGCCGGCCTGGGCGGCGCCATCAAGGTGTCCACGGCGGTGAGGTTCGACGTGCTCACCAACTCCTACCCACCCTCCGCCGCGGTGTTCGCTCAGCCCTACATGGTCGACATCGCCCGGCACCTGGTCAGCACCAGTGCGCCGCTGCTCGCCAACGTGTACCCGTACTTTGCCTACAGCAGCAACCCGAGGGACATCAAGCTCAACTACGCGACGTTCCAGCCGGGCGCGACGCCCGTGAGGGACGCCCGCAGCGGGCTCGTCTACACGAACCTCTTCAGCGCCATGGTCGACGCCATGTACAACGCGCTGGAGAAGGCCGGGGCGCCGGGCGTGAGGGTGGTGGTGTCGGAGAGCGGGTGGCCGTCGGCCGGCGGGCTCGCGGCGACGCCGGAGAACGCGCGGGCGTACAACCAGGGCCTCATCAACCACGTGGCGCACGGCACGCCCAGGAAGCCTGGGCCCATGGAGGCGTACGTGTTCGCCATGTTCAACGAGAACCAGAAGCCCGGGGCTGAGACAGAGAGGCACTTTGGGCTCTTCTACCCCAACAAAACGCCCGTATACCTCATCAATTTCGTAGGAGCAAGACTGGCGGCGGCCAACCACACCAACTCGCATGGGTTTGGTGGTGGACACTAGATTGATGCATGCACATTTCCTAACAAAATAATATTCTCGTAATAAAGAGAATAAAAAAACGGAGTAGTATCAAATCAATCATGCACACGGGCCAACATCTTCTCTGCTTAATCTCTTCTCTATCTCTAGAGACCGAGTGAATTGCAGAAAACCACCGCATTGAAGCATAGGTTTGCAGAAAACACTAGTTTACGAATTTCTGCCAGAAACCACTGATTTTCGGCCTAATCTTTTACAAAAAACACTAGTTGGCGGCTTTGGCTCATTTGATAATGATTATGACTTTCCGCAAAAAAAGATAATGATTATGACAGATGGAGCCCACCATTTGCTGACGTGGACTAACAGTCCACAATAAACGACGTTAGAGCGGTCTTTTGCCAAAAACACCTCCCCTCTCTAAAAAATTACCTTAAAAAAAGTCAACCACTGAGGAGAGTTCGTCCGTCATTTTCTAACAAAATAATAACCTCGTAATAAAGAGAATAAAAAAATACGGAGTAGTATGAAATCAATCATGCATACTGGCAAACATCTTCTCTGCCTAATCTCTTCTCTATCTCTAGAGACCATATCATGGCACCATGGTTTTACATTGTTCTCACGTCATTTTCATTCTTTAAATTTCAAACCCGAAAAACTCCGGGTAGTGAACACGAAATTTGAAGTGGGCTCAAGCATTATCAGGCTCGCTTGCCGGACCTCTTCCCCCAATTCGTGCGGCTCGCTCGCCGGACGCTGCACACGACTACTCCTGCTATGCTCGCCGCCGCAACAAGCATTCCACCAACCGCCTACATCCACGCTCTCACCGCCACGGCCGCACCACCACCCTCGCGGACTAAACCCATCAGGCCTCCCGCCGCTCGGAGCCGCCGCCCATCGCCGGGCGTGTCCTCGACCTCACTTCTCTAGGGACCGCTTGACCTATAGCCGGATAGATGCTGGGCACGCGCCCGTCTGTCCTACCTCCGACGGGTCGGGTCCGAGCTCACCACGGGAGCCCTGGGCGGGCCGTTCTCAGATTCATCAGCCGCGGGGATCCCCATTCTCCTTCCAGTGATCCAGTCTCCTCGTCTCCCCCCTCACTCGCATGTTGATGGTGGACTATCTCAATGTTAGATTGGGTTTGTGTGGAATCCTTGCTATACTTTGATTGGATGCTGCATTAGCCCAGTGGACGGAATCTTCCCCTTTCCAGATTGATCACCATGACATCAGTAGCAGGAGTATGTGACACCCAAAATTCCTCAATGGTTCCATTGCAGTACTTGCTACTTAGGATTGCTTAACATTTTCCTCTGATGTGATGTGAGAATCCATTTTTTTTATTACATTGTGTATTCTATTCAGCATATCATGTTCGGTTAATCAGTCGGGACGCTGGATAATAGCAGCTGTTGTGTTACCCTATGAGTATATCATGGTAATGTCGCCGTTTTCACATTTACTGTCACCACTTTGTCCATATAGTTTTCATTAGCTTAATGGAGTGTAAACTTCTGGAATTGGCTCTTACCATCCTGCTTGCTTGTTACTAAAGGTTGCATAATTTAGAATTCAGATGACCTGATCAATCGATGCACTGTTTTCTTCGAGTAAATTGCACAGAAGTACCACAATTGGGGCATTGGAAGCAGATTGGTACCAAGTTTAGTAATTTTTACGTGTCAGTACCAAGATTGGGGTAAGACGTTGCAAAAGAGGCTAAAAGTGGGTTTTAAATGTATTGACAGGGAATCTGACCGGTAGGGCCCGCCCGTCAGGCACCACGCTGGCCAGTGCGCGCGTGCTCGCGCGCTGACTAGGACAAGGCCGGCTCGCACCGTTTAGGTCTCGCTGGTGCGACCGAGCCAGACCCCGACCCCGCTCTGCCCTCTTCCTTCTCCTCGCACCCTCGCCGGCGGCTGCCTCCCCGCCCGCCCCGCCGCCCGCCACACCACGCCGCCGTAGCCCTGGATCGAACTGCTTAGGCGATGTCACCTCCCCCGCGGCTGCTCCTCCCTCACGCCCTCCTCTCCCCCGCGGCTGCTGTGCCCTGGCGACGATGGCCTCGGCGACTCCGGCAGGCGGCGATGGCCGGGGCGATGCGAGCTGCGGCGACCTCCCCCGCTTAGGCCTCGATGGCAGTGGTGGCTACTCCAGCTCGGAGTACAGTAGCGAGGACGAAGATTTTGCGGAGCCGGCGTTGTCGATGGAGCAGAGGCTGCGGATGGCGCGAATTTGGGTGGCCAACCCTAGCACCGCCCATCACTGGACTCATGGCTTCGGTAGTGTTCTGTAAGTGCTCCACTGTTCCATTCTTGCTCACTGAAATTGGGGATTAGGGTTAGGGTTTACTGCCTGCATGTTTAGCACTCTAATTGCTAGTCCTAACTAGAGCAGAGAAGTATAGTGGATTACATGAGTCCTAACTAGAGCAGAGCAGCATTATGTGTTACCTAACTGGAGCATAGCAGAGCAGCATTTGTGGATTACATTGTTATTTCTTAGTCCAAATTGTCAGAGCAGCATTAGGTGTTACCTAGCTAGAGCAGAGCAGAGCACAGAAGCATAGTGGATTAAATGAGTCCTAACTAGAGCAGAGCACCATTAGTGGACAATTCTGTTAACTACATATCTGAAAATACAAAACATCAGTTTGCTGTGAGTTAAGTACCCACTCTGTAATTAGGGTTGCATTGAGATAGTTGTTTACATTGTTTGATTTTGTAGTAATTGTTTAGTTTATTCATATTGTAAGGGTAAATAAAAGCTTTGTTTATATGTTAACTTAAACAAAGCTTCGTTTATATGTTAGCCTATCTGTTAAGTAAAATTTGTTTATTAACCAATTTTGTCTGTTATTTCATTTTGTAGTTTGTATGATGACATTTTGGATGTTAGGTTCCATTTTGATGCTTCAGAAATGTTTGAGCTGAAGCTCTGCAGTTCAGATGTAACATACCTGAATATGATTGCAGTGATGGAAACCCAAGGATTTAGTGAATATGATCTGTTGTTTCACATTGAGAATCCAGATTTAAGGGAGAAAGGATTGGAGATGGTAGAGAGTAATGCTGAGTTGCAACTAGTAAAGAGGCAGGTTGAGGAGTGTAAGGTTCTAAATTTGCTAGTGAGGGCATGTCCACCTCCTTGCAGCCAGTTTGAGAGGCAAGAATTATCCACTGTTGTGTATGAAGAGCCTGTGTTATATGATCTCAGTGAGCCACCCATCTATGCTGTTGATGAAGAAGGAGTTGCCTTTGAAGGTCAGAGTAGCAGCTGTAGTGTAGCTCATGGTACTGGTGTTTGCACACAAGAGAGCAAGAATGTAAAAGGAAAACTGAAAGCTGTTTTGGAAATAGAAGAAGAAGAGGGATATGATGGCAGTGGTGGTTCTGATTGTGAAGGTGAAGATGACAGTGATGTAAACCCTTTTTATATGGGTGATGCTGATGACATAGAGATGGATGAGGGAAAGAAATAGAGAGAGTATGATGAAATAGAAGAGGAAGAAACAGATGATGAAGAATCTGAGGAGGAAGAAGTGGTGCATTATGAGGGTGACACAGAGGTTGAGGAACCTTTTCAAATGGATGAGGATGACAAAGTTGTTTCACAGGATGAAGAAACTGTAATTGTACATGAAGAGAAGAAGAAGAAGAAACAGAAGCTTCAAGTTAGGAAAGGGCCTACAACAAGGACACATTCAAGTGTAGTTCAAGAGGAGGAACCTGATTTCAAACCTTCATCTGATGAAGAAGAGAAAGGATTGTTGAAGGAGGCTGATGATGATGGTTATGAGCCATTGTCATTTGTGCTGCCAAAGAAAAGGAAGAGCAGGGCAAAGCAGAGGCCTCCTAGAAAATGGTACAATGAAAAAATGGAGGCACCACATGAGCAATTATGTCTAAAGATGTGTTTCAAGGATCAACATCAACTCAGAGAGGCTTTGTTGAACTTACACATCACTCAAGGCAGAAACTTCAAATATCATAGGAACTCAGATCAAAGAATAATTGTAGAATGCAACCAAAAACATTGCAACTTCTTTATGGTGGCATCAGTTATAAAAGGTGAAACTACTTTTGTAATTAAGAAGATGAGAATTAAGCACACTTGCCCTATTAGTACAGAGACAACAAGGGTAAGTGCCAAGTGGCTTGCACAGAAGTATGAGTCACTGTTCAGATATGATCTAACAACTGGCATTCAGACTTTGATTGATGCCTGCATGGAGAAGTATGGTGTGGATGTGCCCAAGTCAATGGCATATAGGGCAAAGAACCTAGCTATTGATGTTGTGCTAGGAGACCACAAGAAGCAATACCCTAGGTTGAAAGACTATGCTCAGACAGTGATGGATACAAACCCTGTGAGTAGAGTAGTAGTCACTACTGTGTCAGGACCGGTTTTCCAATAAAACATTTATTGAGAAACCGACCCTTTTATCGGACCAGCATAGAAGAATCCTTCTTACTGGTAGACAAATCCTTGATACAGAAATCCAGAAGTACTAATATTATACAGGGTTGAGCTGAGGCTGCTCAACAATTTATTACAAGCACGCCGATATAATACATAAGAGCGGATATGACACAAAGGGGTATGGTGGCATAACTACTGACTCGTAATAAAAGTGGTGGTGGATATGTCACCGTGAAGTGGGTGACATGACTTCTAAATCTTACAACTCATCGAGAGCCGGAGTGAGGCTCGATGACTTTTATTCTGAGTAGCAGAAGCGTATATAATACAAGTGCCCAATTCCAGGATCGCACGAGACTGACTGGGACTCCTCTAGGCGTCGGACTCGCTATCGAATTCTTCATCCATAAGATCGCCTTCGTCAACATCTGGCCAAATCAACAAGCCAGGTGAGTACTATGAAAGTACTCGCAAGACAGTTTGGACATAAGATATAACAAATGCAAACATAATGTACATGAGCAGATTAGAAATGCGCACTCAAATAATAAAGTTGCACAGCATGATAAATAAAAAGGAAGTCAGGTTGTAGTCCTCCCAAAATCCCAATAAAATAACTGAAGACCGATCGGGTGTCTGAAGCGACGCCTCGAAAGGAAAAATAAATTAACAATGCCACAGTCGGGCGTGAGGGCGACACCACATAAAGGGCTTATATTGGAATATAAACGATAGTGCGTGCCACAGTCGGACGCCTGAGCGACATCACATAAAGGGCTTATATCAAAAGTAAATAACAAGAGTGCCACAGTCGGACGTCTGAGCGACATCACATAAAGGGCTTATATCAAAAGTAAATAACAAGGGTGCCACAGTCGGACGTCTGAGCGACATCACATAAAGGGCTTATATCAAAAGTAAATAACAAGAGTGCCACAGTCGGACGTCTGAGCGACATCACATAAAGAGCTTATATTTCATTGTTCGAATTCAAGTAGCTCATGAATTTAAATCATCTCAAGGAAATACTCATGTACGTAATAATAAACTGGTTAGTCCATCCACAGGATTAACATTCAACCTGGTTCACCACTCATGTCTGCTCACCGGGGATTCTCACTGAGACTGACACATAGACTGACGCTGAGACGGACGTTGAGACTGATACTGATACTGACATGGATATGTTGACCAAGATCCTTGACCATGGACACGGTTACTCGGATGGGTTTTTACTCTGCAGAGTTTGTACTATTTAACCACAGCCAACGGATTTCAGTAGTCACGAAGGACTAGTTCCGTTTACGGTATTTTAGAAGAAACACATCTAACCAGTACACACCCATTCCACATTCCGCTGCCAGGAATCACCCTAGGCAACGTTCAAGAAAAACCTTAAGACGGGGAGGCTACAACCTCGCGTAGCATGGGATCAAATTTATACCGCGCGCTCTAAGGGGTGCCCCCCTCTCGGTCCCAACCGGAAACACCCATGCCCCCTGACCGGATGATAGGCTTTAATCCAGGGCCATGGTACCCTCATCCCGGCCCCTCTCTTTGGTGTGTACGAGGAAAGAGGTTTGCAACTTACTAAAACGTATACTTTGCAGAAAACATGTGGTAGCACAAAAAGGGGACGGACGGTAACGTGGCTTGATCCACGTTAACACTGGAGTTTAACGGTTTGACATAAGACTGGCATGCTTCAACAATACCATCTTACCACCTTTCATGTCACCACATGATCATGTTATCTCTCATCAAAAGATCACATCAAGTTTCGAAGCATACTGGTAGTTGCCTTGTATGCAATATAACATTCACTGATGCTCACATAAACATGCCATGAACTAACTATTCAAGCAAACATGCAAAACACTCATCATATCAAAGGTTCAAACATGCTTGCCTGGTTCAGAGTAGTCGGAGTCTAGCTCGGCGAAGTTCGCGGCTCCGTCGCCTCCTCCGGTATCTACGGTATAAAAAGAACGCGAACTAACGTGAATACCAAGTGTGCATAAAAGTTGTCCAAATATTTTTCAAATAAATACTATAAAAAAACTAGAGAAAAAAATAAAACTGACAGAAAAAGAATCAACTAAAAAGCATCTTTTGTTTAAAAGATATAAAGGTTTTAGTCCAAGGACTAATCTGTGATGAAACAGAAAAGAACCAGGGGCTAGTTTGAAAAAGCAGAAAACGTTTCAGTTAGAAATACGCCAACCCCGATGGAAAACGCACTTTGCCCGAAGGCGTCTTCAGAAAACGATTCAAACAGAAGAGGAGAGGCTGACGGGGGGGGGGGTCCCACCTGTCGGGTTCAAACTCTGAAACAGAGCTCGCTGGCGCCGAGGCTCGCGGTGGTCGCCGGCGTTGATCCACGGCGAGGCAGGGGGATCGGAGGGTACCTACGGGTTCACGATGTCCTTCCGCATCGGTGGGTGGTGGACTTGGCCGTCGGCGAGCACCACGTCGACGGTGGCCTCTACTCCGGCGGACGGTGGTTCGGGCGAGGATGAATCTCTCCGATGGGAGCTGCAACCTTCAAATTAGGGCGCGGGTTAGAAGAGTGGATGCACTAGGAGGCTACTGGTATGGTTTGAGAGGCGGGAGTGCACGCACTTGAGCAAATCTTGCCGGATCCCGAAGCGGATCGGGGCGGCCGGAGTCGGGGAAGAAGACCTCCCCGAGGTCTCCCCAGTGGCTGGGCGTGGTTCTGGTGAGGTGGAGTGATGGTGCTTGGTCGAGATCGAGCTCGGGGCCTCCTTTTATAGCCACTCCGAGGCGGTTGCCGTGAGCGTGATCTCTCCGGTGAGGATTACGGCGAGGTAGAGGTCGGGCGAGAGGTTTAGGGGGCTGGGCAGCAGCGGATTGGTTCACTGACTCCGTTTCTCAGTTAAACTCGGTCGGACTTGGGCGATACTCCAGCCCTCGATGGAACGGCCTCACGGGCTCGTCGGCGACAGTGGGTGTGCTCTGCGCCACCCAGGCCACGGCGACGGTTCTGCAGCGCGTCCAGAGGACAGGACGGCCACGCGGAGGCTCCTGGTGGTGTGGGCGGTGCTGGACGGCGCCGTCCCTCGCTGCGCCTCTCTGGCAGCCGCAGCGAGTGCTGCTGCCGTCGCTCACGGGGGCGGTGTTCCTCCTGCCAGCTCACCGCCGACGCTCGCGCCCGTCCAGGTGACCGTGCGGCGCGGTGGACAAGAAGAAGGAGCAGGGAGCAAGAGGCCAGCGCGAGTAATGGCGAGATGGACGCCGTGGTTCTGAAGAAAACGACACCGGTGACTGAACTGAACACAGACTCTGAATTTTTTCTGAATTTGCCCAGAAACAGTGCATGCCACCTGTTCGATGAAATGATTCTGGCATGTGGGAAATTTTTCTGGATCTGATCTTTGGTGGAGAGGTCTCTTGATGCATCTGGAGGCCTCATGATTTTTCTCAGAATTTTTGGAGAAGAAAAATAATGAATTTCACCAAAAATGACAAATCTGGTCCAAACTTGCAGCAAGCAAATTTTGAAATTTTTGAACTGTGGACCAGTGGATCTTCATGGATCTTTGTTGAGGGTTCTAAGGACTAGCTAGAGAAACTTGTTTGGAATCAAAACTCAAAGGAATTCTAGTGGTTCCTTTGTAAATCACTAAGGGCCAAAATAAAAGACAGAAAATATTTTTGATTAAAAATAATTAGAAATAAATTCAAGGGGGAGTTAAACTTGCTGGATATGAAGCTTGACTTGACACAAAGTGAGAAGATGGCTTTTGGGAGGAAGATTTCAACTTAGGTCATGGCAAGGAGATTTTTGAATGAGGAAGGATCAACCCATAAGTCATAGGGCTAATTTTTTTAAAAGAAAGGATTTCAAAAACTTTCCCAAAGAAAGTAGTTGTGTTGAGTCAACACAAAAATGAAAAGCCCTCAAGACCAAAGTAAAAGTTGAGAGAGAAACATAAGATACTTGCCTTAAAGGTTTTGAGAAGGAGAGGTTTTTAAAAACAAAAATTTAAATAACCTCCTTCCCATGAAAAAGAAATTAATAAAACCAAATAAAAATTTTTGGGGTGTCACATACTGTAACTCCAACACCCATTGAAAAAAAATCCCCCATCCAGGTCCAAGATTCCATGCTATGTTCTATTGCATCAATGGAGCAAGGGAGGGGTTTCTCAGGGGGTGCAGACCATTCATTGGTTAGTTTGTTCACCTTGTGCATTAGTTACATGTTGTTTCATCTTGAAATGCATTTGAATGTTTTAAATATTGAATTTGCTTGCTCATTCAGGTGTTGATGGGTGCTTCATTAAGTTAACTACTGGTGCTCAACTACTTGCTGCCACTGGTAGAGATGGCAACAACAATATATACCCACTAGCATTTGGTATTGTTGGGCAAGAGGACACACCTAACTGGTGTTGGTTTCTACACCAACTTAAAATCTGCCTAGGAGGAGAAGAGGGACAGTTTGGTCCATATACAATAATGTCAGATAGACAAAAGGTATGTGCTTGCATCTTATGTCCTTGTTCCTATATGGTTGTTTTGTGCTAGATAGTAGCTTAGCTAGTTTAATTGTGTGTCCCAGGGCCTACTAAATGCAGTGAATACTGTCTTTCCTAAGTGTAACCAAAGGTTCTGCCTTAGGCATATCTATGCAAACTTCCAAAATGCTGGGTTTAGGGGGGAAGATCTGAAGAAGTGTGTGGATAATGCTGCCTATGCATATAGTGAACACAAATTTAACATTGCAATGAATGACCTTAGAGCTGAATGTGAGGAAGCTTGGGAGTGGCTTTGTCAAATACCCAAGAAAACATGGGCAAGGCATGCATTTGACACAAACTGCAAGACTGATCTTGTAGTTAACAATTTGTCTGAGGTGTTCAACAAGTATGTCCTAGATGTTAGGAAGAAACCAATTAGGACAATGTGTGATGGAATAAAGGATAAGCAGATGATGAGGTGGCATAGGAATAGGGAGAGTGGAAAGAATGCTAGATGGGACATAACACTCCATTACAGTCAGAAGCTAGAGGTTGAGAAGGAGAGGGCCAAATATTGCAAACCAATTCAAGCTGGTGTGGACTTGTGGCAAGTTACAAGTGGGCAGAAAACCCATGCTGATAACTTGCAATTGCACACATGTGGGTGCAGAAAATGGGACCTCAGTGGCATCCCATGTAACCATGCCATCTCAGCAATAAACAAGGGCAAAAGAAAACCAGAGGATTATGTCAGGATCAAGGGGAGATTTGAAGTTGCAAAGCCTAAGGACACATCAAGAATGGGGACTATAACATGTGGCAATTGTGGACTGCAAGGACATAGGTACACAAGCTGCATGAAGCAGTTGAAGCCTGAGCTGGCTTTGAGGAAGAACAAACATGTGGTAATCCTCTTATAAGTAGTAACATGTTTTCCTTCTTGTACATTCCATTTTTTTAAGTACTAACTCATTTTCCTTCTTGTTTATGCAAGCCTCTTGCAAGGAATTCCAATGCTGGCGCTGCTGCTACTACACCAGCAGCAAGAACTTCTCATCCAGCTCCTACAACAACACCAACAGCTGGAACAGGAGGTGCTGGGAGAGGTGCTGGGAGAGGAGCTGGGAGAGGTGCTGCAGCTGCAGGTGCTGGGAGAGGTGCTGGGAGGGATGCTGGTAGAGGTGCTGCACCAGGTGCTGGGAGAGGGAGAGGTACATTCTCTGCCCCAAGGCAATCTGGTCCCTCCACATCTACTGCTCCCTCCACATCTACTGCTGGGAGAGGTGCTGGTGGTAGACATAGTGGATGGAGGAGCTACTTCTATGCAAGTGGTAACTAGATACTTCATGTGTGTGTTCTTGCATCTTATGATACAATGTGATCTTGCTTTTGTTCATGTGGATGCATCTTATGAGTGAATGCCTGGAATGGACTATCTTCATGTGATATGTTGATGAGTACTCAATATATTATTGGATATATTGCTGGAGTTATTGATATGTTGGAGTTATTGATGAGTACTCATTATATTATGCAAGCCTGGATGGTTCTTTTTATGATTGATATGTTGATGATTACTCAAAATGGAGTTATTGATATGCAGGATATATTAATGAAGTTATCGATATGTTGTCTATGCTCAAAATGGTTATTTTTATGATTGATATGTTGATGATTACTCAAAATGGAGTTATTGATATGCTGGATATATTAATGAAGTTATCGATATGTTGTCTATGCTCAAAATGGTTCTTTTTATGATTGATATGTTGATGAGTACTCAAAATGGAGTTATTGATATGCTGAATATATTAATGGAGTTATTGATATGCTGTCTATGCTCAAAATGGTTCTTTTTATGATTGATATGTTGATGAGTACTCAAAATGGTTCTTTTTATGATTGATATTTTGGGTTTTGGTGGCTCGGGGTCGACGAAACCACCTAAAGCCATCAACTAGGGTCTAGGGTGGCTCAGGGTCGACGAAACCACCTAAAGCCATCAACTTTGGTCTAGGGTGGCTCGGGGTCGACGGAACCACCTAAAGCCATCAACTTTGGTCTAGGGTGGCTCGGGGTCAACGGAACCACCTAAAGCCATCAACTTTGGTCTAGGGTGGCTCGGGGTCGACGGAACCACCTAAAGCCATCAACTAGGGTCTAGGGTGGCTCGGGGTCGACGGAACCACCTAAAGCCATCATCTTTGGTCTAGGGTGGCTCGGGGTCGACGGAACCACCTAAAGCCATCAACTTTGGTCTACGGTGGCCCGGGGTCGCCGAAACCACCTAAAGCCATCAACTTTGGTCTAGGGTGGCTCGGGGTCGACGGAACCACCTAAAGCCATCAACTAGGGTCTAGGGTGGCTCGGGGTCGACGAAACCACCTAAAGCCATCATTTTGGGTTTTGGTGGCTCGGGGTCGACGGAACCACCTAAAGCCATCAACTTTGGTCTAGGGTGGCCCGGGGTCGACAGAACCACCTAAAGCCATCAACTAGGGTCTAGGGTGGCTCGGGGTCGACGAAACCACCTAAAGCCATCATTTTGGGTTTTGGTGGCTCGGGGTCGACGGAACCACCTAAAGCCATCAACTTTGGTCTAGGGTGGCTCGGGGTCGACGGTGTTGGAGATCGTTGCAGAAATTAAAATTTTCTACGCATCACCAAGAACAATCTATGGAGTCTTCTAGCAACGAGAGGGAAAAGAGTGCATCTACATACCCTTGTAGATCGCGAGCGGAAGCGTTCAAGTGAACGGGGTTGATGGAGTCGTACTCGTCGTGATCCAAATCACCGATGACCGAGCGCCGAACGGACGGCACCTCCGCGTTCAACACACGTACGGTTGGGAAGACGTCTCCTCCTTCTTGATCCAGCAAGGGGAAGGGAGAGGTTGATGGAGATCCAGCAGCACGACGGCGTGGTGGTGGAAGTAGCGGGGATCTCGGTAGGGCTTCGCCAAGCTCAGCGAGAGGGAGAGGTGTCACGGGAGGGAGAGGGAGGCGCCAGGGGCTTGGGTGCGGCTGCCCTCCCTCCCACTCTCTTTATATAAGGGTCCAGGGGGGCGCCAGCCCCCAGAGATCCCATCTCAAGGGGGGCGGCGGCCAAGGGGGGGACTTGCCCCCCAAGTCAAGTGGGGCGCCCCCCACCCCTAGGGTTTCCAACCCTAGGCGCAGGGGAGGCCCAAGGGGGGCGCACCAGCCCACCAGGGGCTGGTTCCCTTCCCCACTTCAGCCCATGGGGCCCTCCGGGATAGGTGGCCCCACCCGGTGGACCCCCGGGACCCTTCCGGTGGTCCCGGTACAATACCGGTGACCCCCGAAACTTTCCCGGTGGCCGAAACTGGACTTCCTATATATAATTCTTCACCTCCGGACCATTCCGGAACTCCTCGTAACGTCCGGGATCTCATCCGGGACTCCGAACAACTTTCGGGTTACCGCATACTAGTATCTCTACAACCCTAGCGTCACCGAACCTTAAGTGTGTAGACCCTACGGGTTCGGGAGACATGCAGACATGACCGAGACGACTCTCCGGTCAATAACCAACAACGGGATCTGGATACTCATGTTGGCTCCCACATGTTCCACGATGATCTCATCGGATGAACCACGATGTCGAGGATTCAATCAATCCCGTATACAATTCCCTTTGTCAATTGGTACGTTACTTGCCCGAGATTCGATCGTCGGTATCCCAATACCTTGTTCAATCTCGTTACCGGCAAGTCACTTTACTCGTACCGTAACGCATGATCCCGCGACCAAACACTTGGTCACATTGAGCTCATTATGATGATGCATTACCGAGTGGGCCTAGAGATACCTCTCCGTCATACGGAGTGACAAATCCCAGTCTCGATTCGTGTCAACCCAACAGACACTTTCGGAGATACCCGTAGTGCACCTTTATAGCCACCCAGTTGCGTTGTGACGTTTGGCACACCCAAAGCACTCCTATGGTATCCGGGAGTTGCACAATCTCATGGTCTAAGGAAATGATACTTGACATTTGGAAAAGCTCTAGCAAACGAACTACACGATCTTGTGCTATGCTTAGGATTGGGTCTTGTCCATCACATCATTCTCCTAATGATGTGATCCCGTTATCAATGACATCCAATGTCCATAGTCAGGAAACCATGACTATCTGTTGATCAACGAGCTAGTCAACTAGAGGCTCACTAGGGACATGTTGTGGTCTATGTATTCACACATGTATTACGATTTCCGGATAACACAATTATAGCATGAACAATAGACAATTATCATGAACAAGGAAATATAATAATAACCATTTTATTATTGCCTCTAGGGCATATTTCCAACAGTCTCCCACTTGCACTAGAGTCAATAATCTAGTTACATTGTGATGAATCGAACACCCATAGAGTTCTGGTGTTGATCATGTTTTGCTCTAGGGAGAGGTTTAGTCAACGGATCTGCTACATTCAGGTCCGTATGTACTTTACAAATATCTATGTCTCCATTTTAAACATTTTCACGAATGGAGTTGAAGCGACGCTTGATATGCCTGGTCTTCCTGTGAAACCTGGGCTCCTTGGCAAGGGCAATAGCTCCAGTGTTGTCACAGAAGAGTGTCATCGGGCCCGACGCATTGGGAATAACTCCTAGGTCGGTAATGAACTCCTTCATCCAGATTGCTTCTTGTGCTGCCTCTGAGGCCGCCATGTATTCCGCTTGACATGTAGATCCCGCCACAACGCTTTGCTTGCAACTGCACCAGCTTACTGCCCGACCATTCAAAATATACACGTATCCGGTTTGTGACTTAGAGTCATCTAGATCTGTGTCAAAGCTAGCATCGACGTAACCCTTTACGACGAGCTCTTCGTCACCTCCATAAACGAGAAACATATCCTTAGTCCTCTTCAGGTACTTCAGGATATTCTTGACCGTTGTCAAGTGTTCCATGCCGGGATTACTTTGGTATCTTCCTACCAAACTCACGGCAAGGTTTACATCAGGTCTGGTACACAACATGGCATACATAATAGACCCTATGGCCGAGGCATAGGGGACGACACTCATCTTTTCTCTATCTTCTGCCGTGGTCGGGCATTGAGCCGTGCTCAATTGCACACCTTGCAATACAGGTAAGAACCCCTTCTTGGACTGATCCATATTGAACTTCTTCAATATCTTGTCAAGGTACGTACTTTGTGAAAGACCAATGAGGCGTCTTGATCTATCTCTATAGATCTTGATGCCTAATATATAAGCAGCTTCTCCAAGGTCCTTCATTGAAAAACACTTGTTCAAGTAGGCCTTTATGCTTCCCAAGAATTCTATATCATTTCCCATCAACAGTATGTCATCCACATATAATATGAGAAATGCTACAGAGCTCCCACTCACTTTCTTATAAACACAGGCTTCTCCATAAGTCTGTGTAAACCCAAACGCTTTGATCATCTCATCAAATCGAATGTTCCAACTCCGAGATGCTTGCACCAGCCCATAGATGGAGCGCTGGAGCTTGCATACCTTGTTAGCTTTCTTAGGATCGACAAAACCTTCCGGCTGCATCATATACAATTCTTCCTTAAGAAAGCCGTTAAGGAATGTCGTTTTGACGTCCATTTGCCATGTCTCATAATCATAGAATGCGGTAATTGCTAACATGATTCGGACGGACTTCAGCTTCGCTACGGGTGAGAAAGTCTCATCGTAGTCAACCCCTTGAACTTGTCGATAACCCTTAGCGACAAGTCGAGCCTTATAGATGGTCACATTACCATCCGCGTCTGTCTTCTTCTTAAAGATCCATTTATTTTCTATGGCTCGCCGATCATCGGGCAAGTCAGTCAAAGTCCATACTTCGTTTTCATACATGGATCCTATCTCGGATTTCATGGCTTCTAGCCATTTGTCGGAATCTGGGCCCGCCATTGCTTCTTCATAGTTCGAAGGTTCACCGTTGTCTAACAACATGATTTCCAAGACAGGGTTGCCGTACCACTCTGGCGCGGAACGTGTCCTTGTGGACCTACGAAGTTCAGTAGGAGCTTGATCCGAAGTACCTTGATCATCATCATCATTAACTTCCTCTCTAGTCGGTGCATGCACCACAGGAACATTTTCCTAAGCTGCGCTACTTTCCGCTTCAAGAGGCAGTACTTCATCAAGCTCTACCTTCCTCCCACTTACTTCTTTCGAGAGAAACTCTTTCTCCAGAAAGGATCCGTTCTTAGCAACAAAGATCTTGCCTTCGGATCTGAGGTAGAAGGTATACCCAATGGTTTCCTTAGGGTATCCTATGAAGACGCATTTCTCCGACTTGGGTTCGAGCTTTTCAGGTTGAAGTTTCTTGACGTAAGCATCGCATCCCCAAACTTTTAGAAACGACAGCTTAGGTTTCTTCCCAAACCATAATTCATGCGGTGTCGTCTCAACGGATTTCGACGGAGCCCTATTTAAAGTGAATGCGGCAGTCTCTAAAGCATAGCCCCAAAATGAGAGCGGTAGATCGGTAAGAGACATCATAGATCGCACCATATCCAATAGAGTGCGATTACGACGTTCGGACACACCATTTCGCTGAGGTGTTCCAGGCGGCGTGAGTTGTGAAACTATTCCACATTTCCTTAAGTGTGTGCCAAATTCGTGACTCAAATATTCCCCTCCACGATTTGATCGTAAGAACTTTATTTTCCTGTCACGTTGATTCTCAACCTCACTCTGAAATTCCTTGAACTTTTCAAAGGTCTCAGACTTGTGTTTCATTAGGTAGACATACCCATATCTACTCAAGTCATCAGTGAGAGTGAGAACATAACGATAGCCACCACGAGCCTCAACACTCATTGGACCGCACACATCAGTATGTATGATTTCCAATAAGTTGGTTGCTCGCTCCATTGTTCCGGAGAACGGAGTCTTGGTCATCTTACCCATGAGGCATGGTTCGCACGTGTCAAATGATTCGTAATCAAGAAATTCCAAAAGTCCATCTGCATGGAGCTTCTTCATGCGTTTGACACCAATGTGTCCAAGACGGCAGTGCCACAAGTATGTGGGACTATCATTATCAACCTTACATCTTTTGGTATTCACACTATGAATATGTGTAACACTACGTTCAAGATTCATTAAGAATAAACCATTAACCAGCGGGGCATGACCATAAAACATATCTCTCATATAAATAGAACAACCATTATTCTCGGATTTAAATGAGTAGCCATCTCGAATTAAACGAGATCCTGATACAATGTTCATGCTCAAAGCTGGCACTAAATAACAATTATCGAGGTTTAAAACTAATCCCGTAGGTAAATGTAGAGGTAGCGTGCCGACGGCGATCACATCGACCTTGGAACCATTCCCGACGCGCATTGTCACCTCGTCCTTTGCCAGTCTCCATTTATTCCGCAGCTCCTGCTTTGAGTTACAAATATGAGCAACCGCACCGGTATCAAATACCCAGGAGCTACTACGAGTGCCGGTAAGGTACACATCAATAACATGTATATCACATATACCTTTGGTGTTGCCGGCCTTCTTGTCCGCCAAGTACTTGGGGCAGTTCCGCTACCAGTGACCACTTCCCTTGCAATAAAAGCACTCAGCCTCAGGCTTGGGTCCATTCTTTGGCTTCTTCCCGGCAACTGGCTTACCGGGCGCGGCAACTCCCTTGCCGTCCTTCTTGAAGTTCTTCTTACCCTTGCCTTTCTTGAACTTAGTGGTTTTATTCACCATCAACACTTGATGTTCCTTTTTTATCTCCACCTCCGCTGATTTTAGCATTGAAAATACCTCAGGAATGGTCTTCTCCATCCCCTGCATATTGAAGTTCATCACAAAGCTCTTGTAGCTCGGTGGAAGCGACTGAAGGATTCTGTCAATGACCGCGTCATCAGGATTCTGTCATTGGCACACCCAAAGCACTCCTATGGTATCCGGGAGTTGCACAATCTCATGGCCTAAGGAAATGATACTTGACATTTGGAAAAGCTCTAGCAAACGAACTACACGATCTTGTGCTATGCTTAGGATTGGGTCTTGCCCATCACATCATTCTCCTAATGATGTGATCCCGTTATCAATGACATCCAATGTCCATAGTCAGGAAACCATGACTATCTGTTGATCAACGAGCTAGTCAACTAGAGGCTCACTAGGGACATGTTGTGGTCTATGTATTCACACATGTATTACGATTTCCAGATAACACAATTATAGCATGAACAATAGACAATTATCATGAACAAGGAAATGTAATAATAACCATTTTATTATTGCCTCTAGGGCATATTTCCAACAGACGGAACCACCTAAAGCCATCAACTTTGGTCTAGGGTGGCTCGGGGTCGACGGAACCACCTAAAGCCATCAACTTTGGTCTAGGGTGGCTCGGGGTCGACGGAACCACCTAAAGCCATCATTTTGGGTTTTGGTGACTCGGAGTCGATGGAACCACCTAAAGCCATCGACTTTGGTCTAGGGTGGCTCGGGGTCGACGGAACCACCTAAAGCATCACTGTAACATAACAAACTATTCCTTTTGCAAAGCATCTAAGCATTTAAGCATCACTCTAACATATGTAACTATTCCTTTTGCAAATGCATTTAAGCATTTAACCATCAGTATAACATAAGCATCAGTATGTCATCATTTTGAGTCTAACATAAGCATCACTATGTCATCATTTCAGTCTAACATGAAAGCAAACGATACTAACTGGAGTCCAACACATTATAGGAATACACAACCATTGTTCACATTACATAGTGGAGTTCAAATGCACAATCCATCCTTTTCTCACAAAAGGATGAATAGCATAGCTACTAGGTACATAAACGGCCAGAGTTCACAATTAGTACTAGAACCATACATTACACAACCATAATTCCAAGTTACTAGGTCATTGCACAGCCATCCTTCCCAAAAGGTCTGCAATGCCCACTAATCTCAATTCATCTTGTTCAGTTCTGCAAGATGGCCTGGATCCCCTTGATCTTCGCCTTCAGCTTCTCCTCTGCCTTCATGAGCTCAGTAATCTTAAACTCTTGCATCTGCTTCTCGTCATTATGGTTTTCCTTGAGCTTCAGCAGATCAACAACCTGGAACTTCAACTCTAGCTTCTCTTGGGTGAGCTTCTCCTCAAACTTTGTGAACTCTGCATTCTTCAACTCCAAATTCATCCTAGCCTCACTCATCAATTCCTTCTCTTTCATATTCTTCAACTTCAGGTTTTGGATGACAGTTGCTTGAGCACTTGTCAGGTTGCATAGGAGTTCATACTTCTGTTGAAGCTTCTCTATAGCTGCATCTTTCTTTGCCATTTCTGCATTCATACCAGCCACCAATTCAGCTCTGCATTGGTGTTGATATGTGACAGCGGACTGCAGATAACTTAAATCCACAACCCTATCCTGCTGAAAGTCCACAAGTTTATGCACATCTTTCACTAACTTGTCATAGTCTGCATCCAGCTTGTTCTTTTCTTCTGTCAAATGGTGAATAGTTAAAGCACTTTGAAGATTATCATTCACCCTAGCAGACTTGCTCTCTTCAACCATTGACCAAAGCTTCAGCAATGCATTCTCCATTGTTGGGGGCCACTGCTCATCAACCCACTGAACAAACCCACAATTCTGACCTTCCCGGAAAAATAACAAGGGCAAAATTTAGTACAATACAACTACTATGAGTAGTAAGCAACAGTTAGTTCATGGCAGTAGCTAATGTTGGTACTGACCAACACTGAATTTGCACAGCCATGTGCTAAGCAAGAGGAGCACATTGTAAAATAACTTAATGTAATCCTACAATGGGTGATCAGTATATAATTAGCAGAGTAACACTCCATTCAACTTAGCATAATAACCAACTTAGAATTGGCCGTTAATATAATGGAATCCTACAATGTGCACTACCACTCTACCAGTGAACTACTTTGCCATATATCACTAACAAATGGAACATAGACATCACTGAATGAAGAGTTATCAAACCAGACTACATTAGCCTAGCTAAATATACTACATTAGCCTGCAGCAACAAACTAGCTAATGACAGTACCTACTGTCAGCAGTAAGCAACAGTTACTTATTAAGAGTAACACATCAGCTAATGGAGGGGCTAATGTGAGTACTAAGCAACACTGCATACAAGTATAAATAAATAGCATGTGCACACAACAGAGCATTCATGTGCACACAACAGAGCATGCTTGAGCCTATATTTAGCCAAAATGCACTCCACTGAACATAATATTCACCATTCCTACAATGAGCACTACAGTATGGCATATATGACTAACAAAATTACCATACACATAACTGAATCACAATTGGCAAACAAGACTCTGTCACTTCCAATGAACATATCCTGTGCATAATCAATAAGCCAAGAAAAATACCGGCTCTGCACATGCTAAGAACCTTCTCCCAGTCATTGTTCCTTCAAATGCAACAAGCCTCTCTGATGGCTTCCCATGCTTCTCGCACAGCACTATCAGATCTAGCTCAAGACCCTTGTAATCCGGGTCCTCAAGAGAGAAAGGCACCTGCCCAAGCAAAATCCAAGTTAGCATCATGTGCAGAGGACGAGGACAAAGCAAATCAAACGAAATCCTCACACCAAAGACCACCTACACAGAAAAATCCCCAAATTTTCCTAAACCTAACCCTAACCCTAGCTCCAATGGAGTAACTAACCTGGTTGAGCCCATCGGTGGAGGTTTCGGAGTGCATGTACGGGAGGCTTGAGTTGTCGTCGCTGCTCTCGTCTTCCAAAACCATGGCTGCGGCAGCGTCGTGTGGCGGCCGGCGGGGGCGGCCGCAGGCGGCGGCGAGGCAGAGAGAAGGAAGAAGAATGCAGAGCAGAGCGGGGGGAATGAGCGGGGTGTGGCTCGACCGCACCAGCCGCGCCCTAAACGGTTCGACCCGGGCTCGTCCGAGTCAGCGCGCGGGCACGCGCACACTGGCCAGCGTGGCGCCTGACGGGCGGGCCCAACTGGTCAGATTCCCTGTCAATACGTATAAAACGCACTTTTAGCCTCTTTTGCAACGTCTTGCCCCAATCTTGGTACTGACACGTAAAAATTACCAAATTTGGTACCAATCTGCTTCCAATGCCCCAATTGTGGTACTTCTGTGCAATTTACTCGTTTTCTTCTTATATGTTGGCATGGCAGCAATGAAACAAGTCAAAGCTATATATACAGTGAACTACTTTTGAATTTGCTTCATACTCGAGCCAGAGTGCCAGACTCATCTGACATGGGTTAGAATAAATGGCGTGCATTGATACATACAGAGGTCAGCGGTTTATCCCTTTTTTCGAAAAAAAAACCGAAATGGGTTAGAAGACGCCTGCAATATCCTTTTTGATCCGAGTTTATGGCATGAAGTTTCAGGTTGAAGCTCTGATGTAAAAGTAGCAATATGTACTTAGAACATAGACCAGAAATTTTTACTTCCATTTTTACTTGCAAATAGTTCAAGCTCTGATGTAAAATTCTTACTGTCTCCAAAAAAAAATTGGTAAATAAATCATGGTAGTTAAGAATGTTGACCATGACATGGAAATGTTATTAATACTACTATCTCGGGAAGAAGAGAGAGACTCTTCAGATTAATGCGTTGGGAATATAAGAAGTCTACATGCAATGCACGCTTAAATTTGATGGTGAATGCACGCTTAAATGACTATACTACTTTCGACCTGGACGCTCCTTCATAAGTACACAGATTAAGACCGAACCACCATTCGGTCCATTCCCTTGATACATTCTGCTACAGCTCTCCAACCTTCGGCACCGCGGTGAGCTTCTTCTGCCAAGCTTCTTCAGGTTTGCAATTTATTTACTCTTCTATAACTGCATGGAGCATCAGTTTTTGTTTTTTAGTTTTATGGTTTTTTTGGTTTCCTTTTATTTCTGCTGATTGTCAGAAACTGGCAGGATATAGAAAGCAGTCTTGTTATACAGTGATAGAATTTCAGAAACTGAATGTTCAATGGTGTTTAACCATCAGTGATTTCAGAAAATTATTTCACGCATCCGAAAATTATGGTTGGCACAGTTTCTTGTGCCAAGTTGCTCTCTCTGTTTACAATTTAGTCATTTCTTTTCTTCTACCCTACCTGCATACAGCAGCACTATTTGTTTTTTTTTTATCTTATCGGTTGTTTTCCTTTCTTTTTTATTTCGGCTGAATTTCAGAATTGATATAAGATGATAGGAATTTCAGAAACTGATTGTTCTATGGTTATTAATCAGTGTTTTATTTCCCATGAACACAGGAAACCTTCTTGTATTCCCAAGGCATTAATGGCTTTTGAGTTCTTCACGATCTTGCTCTCAAATTCGTTGAAGAAACTGGTACCGAAATACATCCTACTCGCACAATCTAATCTATTTCTATGCATTGATCTTTGATCTGTTTGGCCGCCTGAACACTTGCTTTCAACCACTGCTTAATCTTCGTCGCAGAGGCTGCCAGGCAAGTTCGCCAGGGTGTTCGATGGCCATGAGCCCTTTGAAGTGAAGTTGCGGGAGGCCGGGCGCCGGCATCGCTTGTGGGACGTGGAAGTTGTGTTCGACGCCGAGGGCCACATTTACCTGGGGCGCGGCTGGGAGCAGTTCGCCGGCGCTCATGATCTGCGGCTCGGGCACTTCCTGGTCTTAAGCTATGGCGGCCGCCACGCCCACGCCATGCTCACCGTGAAGGTGTTTGACGGGAGCATGTGCCGCAGGGACTACCGGAACGACAATGATGCTAGTATGCGGCTCTTCTTGCTCTTCTTTGTCTTCCTCTCAATACGGCGGTTGTAGCTTGTAAGAATAAGTTAAAGAAGACTTCATTGCATTTCTCCAGGCAGTGGGAGCAGCGGCGACAGTGGCAACACGTTGGTAACCATCTTCTGCCATGTTCCACTCTTTGCTTGAAATTTAGTCATGCGTCTTCTCTTCTTCAATACTGTATTGTCGATTTGTTCTCTTTCTATGCCATATTCATGATAGTTCTTTTTCCTCCATGGACAGAGTACCCCACTTTAGTTTGACATGAATCTTCTTGCCCCCCTTTCTTTGCATTCTTTATTATATGCCATTTCCAATTACTTCAATTATTTTCAAATACTTTGCCTAGTTTCTCACCATGTACATGGTTCGACTTCTGGGACAGCAGGGAGCGGAGGGGGAAGGGGAAGTGCCACCGCAGACAGAGGCAGAGGAAGGCGACGGGGAGCAGGTACCCCCAGTTCTCTAAAGTCTTCACCTCTAGCAAGTTGTGCACTGTCCAATTTATTCTGCTGCCCAAATCAAGGATGCATTGTTTATAAGTGTATATATGCGGTCAAAATCAAGCTCTGATGCATAGCGTAGATATTAGATGCTGGAATTATATAGATTTTTTTACAAACACCTAATGAATGTATTAGGAATCGTATAGCAGTGCATATGTAGATGCCTGAAGTATCAACTTTGCATATATCCAGGGGGCACATAATTGCCAGTTGCATAACTGTCACTTGCAGACATCCAACATACATGCTTTGAGTAACTGCATAATTTTCATTTGCTCTCTCCGTTTCAAATTAATTGAATTTCTAGGTTGGTTGTTAGTCAAATTTTCTTAAGTTTGACAAAGTCTATTGGAAAATGGCCTAAGATCAACTTACAAACAAAATTGGGGCATATGATCAAATCCCACCAAAAGGTCTTAGGCCATCATTTGGACCGCTAACGGCATGATCTCTGCTTTTGCATTTCGAAGAGGGCATCATACTGATCTTGAATAATTTCAGCGTATCAAATTAGTTATGCAAACACCTTTGAAAAATTTCACCTGATATAATATATGATTGGTTTTACAGGGCGTATCCAAGATGAGTAATCCATGTGATTCAGATGGAAGCCAGAAGGGAAGATCTTATTCTTCTGAGAAATTGTCAGGTTAAGTTGTGTACTCAGATTATTCAGTTACCCTCCAGCACATGTTTTCTTACTGTTGAAACATTTTTACAGCAGAAGACAGTCTATTTGTAGACAATTCTGTGGCGTCAGCTAATCTACAGACGCTTTCCTGTAACTATGTCTTATCAACGCAGTGCTATCTTACAAAAGCACAGAAGGTGAAAATAGATGCGCTTATGGAGAAAATTGAACCTAAATTCACAGTGCTAGTTGTACAGATGAAGAAGTCAAACGTGAAACAGCATGCTACTCTGGTACGTAAGTTTTGCCATCTGCATTTTGTATGAAAAACGCTCACCGTCTGAGCTACACACATTATCGTGTTATGATACTATTTAAGTCAGTCAATGTTCTGGTTCTAACTCAAAACTCTGAACGATATGCAACGAAATCCATATGCATTACTAAATCAACATTATCGATGCCTTTGTGACAGTCATAGCTTCTTAACTCTTTACTACTTCAGGTACCAGATTTAACAAGCATAATCACTATCACATTTTGTCCTTTTTTCAATTAGACAATACATAAGGATTATGCACTCAAGCACTTTCCATATGAAGATACAACTGTCATACTCCAGCTGCCTGGGAAGAACAAGGATTGGAAATGCACATTCCGCATCAGGCCATCCGGCACATCTGATGCAGGTCGGCGCAACCTCTTTTTGTACAACTTTGCCTATGACAATCATATTAGAGAGGGTGATATCTGCCTCTTTCAACCAATCACAAATGTGAAGCAGAGAACGTTCATAGTGACAGTCCATGTCCTTCACAAAGTGAGCATTGATCATTACGCTGGTGGAAGAACTGACATTGGCTCAAATCACGGAAGGAAAAGGGCTAAGATGGGCGCCGTTAAGGACAAACCACGCACCGATGGTAAGTCAGCACGACACTAAGCTGTTCCCACTGCTATGATGCACGTGTCACACTTGGCTTCATATTATATATATCTGATTCATATGAAAACTTTTCTAGGCGAAGAGCATAAAATCTCTGAGGATTCCGAGGGAGCTTCTGAGGGTCTCTTCATGCTGTCAAACGGAGTCTGTCTAACACCAGCACAGCGGATGAAATTGTTAAAGAGAGTTAAGAAGATTAAGTTCAAACCACCCTTTTATGTTGCTATCATGAGCAAGAGCACTGTCTGTCAGCGTGGCAGCCAAAACAATCCCATGCTAGTAAGTTCAAGGAAAACATTTTCTTTTGCTTTCTATCAGTTCCTGGATTGCATCCGTATCCTTTGATAAAATGATAAGATAAATAGCAACAAATCTCCCACGTACGTCTGCATCTGTGTCATTCTAACATTTGCCCATGCGTTATGTATACAAACAGCGCTTTGGCTCGCAGTACGCAACCAGGTATCTTGTTGAGAAGTTTGCTGGTTGCAATCCTTGTGGGAAACGTAGAGGAGTCGAGTTGGTGCTTCTGCGGGAGGGCAAGAGCAGGTCATGGCCTACCAAGCTGCGGCATAGCTTGCGAGGCTCGAGGGTTCTCAAAGGATGGCCATCTTTCGCCCGCGACAACCACCTGCGGGAGGGGGACCTCTGCCTCTTCAAGCTGCTGAAGAGCGAGGAGCTGCTGACGATGATGGTCTACATCGTCCGCCGCTAGAAATGTCATCCTGAAGCATGTCTTGCATGCTGCTGCTACGATGATCTTGAACTCTGGGTCAGTCTGGGAGTTGAAAACTGTGTGGCTCATCTCCAAAACGAGGGAGTCGTTGAGCATGAAACCCTAATCTATATCATTAGACGATTATCTTGTTGGGTTTCTTAGTTCTGTGAGACTTTGTTAATTTGAGAGTAATTTGGATGGGTCAAGTTTGAACAACCTGTGATGTGTTGCTAACTTGCTCTTGTTTAAGGGCACTGTTTTTGCACGTGGGTTCTCTTACAGAATTTGAGGCAGTGCATACTGGTTGTTCAAACTGTTCCGCAACTCCTGGTGATAATGGGATTTGATCCAAACATACTAGCTAATCTGCAATGACAGCCAGACCCACTAGCCAGAGTATGTGACTAGAAATTACACACTGACACTATTACATTATTATTATCTAGTATTACTTGTCATTGTTTTAGTCGATAATGAGATTAGGTTAACAGGTGAGAATATGAGAAGCTATAATGTTTTTCTCTGTTATGTTAGAATCCACGTTGATTTCATGTTCAGTTAGTAATGTCTTGGCTGTGTTACTGTATTGAATCGTGAGAATGTCTTTGGTTTCCCATCTATTGTTAGCACTTTGTCCACAGTTATTTTTACTAGCTTAATGGGTATAAACTTCTGAAAGTGGTCCTTACTATGCTGCTTTCTGGTTACTACACATAGTATTCAGAATTTGGAATTCACATGACCTGATCAATGGATACAGCCGTTTTAATTTATTCAGTACTCATGTCACCAATGAAACATGTCAAAGCTATACAATGAAATAATTTTGAAATTGCTTAATATGGACCTAAAGCTACACACATCTTCTGAATGGGTTAGAATAAATAAATAAACGGTTTGCATTGATTTATGCAGAGGCCAGCGGTTTAATCTCCTTTTCAGCAAAAAAGAAATCCAACATAGGTTAGAAGACACAATATCCTTTGAATCTGAGTATATGGCATGGCATTTTCTGGTTCAAGCTCTGATGTGAAAGTAGCACCATTATCAAGAAAATAGGCAAGAAATATTTTGCTTGAAAATAGGCGATGATTCGGCTGCGTGAGGACGGCCGGCAGGGAGGGCAAAGGATGGAGGTGCGACCATGACGGAGAGTCGTGCACGGCATCCGCCTTCGCGTCTTGAAGCTCGTCACCCTCAAGGTCCAAACATACTAGCTAATCTGCAATGGCGCCCAGACCCAGTTGCCAGAGTTTGTGATTACAAATTCCTCTTTGGTTCTATTACAATATTAGCTAGTAATTCTCACAGTTTTAGTCGGTAATGGGATTTGGTTAACATGTCAGAATATGAGAAACTATAATATGTTTCCCTGTTGTGAATTTGTGATTGAGCCACTTGTTTGCTTTGACCTGTTTGAGCATCTATGTTGATATATGTTGTATATTCTTTTCAGCATATCAATGTTCAGTTAATCAGTTGGACGCCCGATTGTAGCCATTGGTGAAGTCTTGGCTCTGTTACCCCTATTGTATCATGAGAATCTCTTCAGTTTCTCATCTATTGTTAGTAATTTGTCCACAGTGATTTTTATTAGCTTAATGGGGTATGAACTTCTGAAATTGGTTCTCACCATGCTGCTTTCCGGTTAATACAGGTAGTACTATTAAGAATTTATAATTCAGATGAACTCATCAATGGATGCACCATTTTGTGCATACTATGCACATCCGCTTTAATTTATTCAGTTCACAGGGCAACAATGAAACATGTCAAAGCTATGTACAATGAAATAATTTTGAAATTGCTTATAATATGGACCTAAAGCTAGACACATCTTCTGAATGAGTTAGAATAAATGAATAAATGGCGGAGGCCAGCGGTATAATCTCGTTTTTGGAAAAAGAAATCTAACATGGGTTAGAATTTAGAAGACACCTGCAATATCCATTCAATCTGAGTATATGGCATTAAGTTTTCAGGTTTAAGCTCTGATGTGAAAGTAGAATTATTAATAAAATAGGCAAGAAATATCTTTTTGCAAATTTTACACGCGTGAGCAAACTACTTTTGAGTTTTGAGAAATCAGCTATAGGGAGCACTGATTCTTTGGGAATATGAGAAGTCTGCACAGTGTTGCCTCTTTGATAGTTTGATTTCAGTAGTAGTACTGTTGGGAAATAGCCTCTCTAGTTTTTTGTCAAATCACGGTAATTAAGGAGGTTGACCATGACATTAATCTACTAGATAGTACTAGTACCACTCAGATTTATGTCTTGGAAATATGAGAAGACTGCATACAGCTCCCTTCATAAATGACTTTTGACTTGTGTGTGCCCTTGCAGTGCCTGGATGCCCCCCTTCATAAGTAAGCCCAGACTAGTAGTATTCCCTAGTACAGCGCAGGAGCCTTCAGCACAACGGTAAGCTTCTTCTTCCAAGTTGCCCTCTTTCTTTGCAATTTAGTCAGGTCTTTTCGTCTTCTACACCTCAATGGAGCAGCTGTATTTTTTTTAAAATATTGTTGTTCTGCTTTCCTTTTTGTTTCTGCTCATTGTCAGAACCTGGTAGGAATCTTGTTATACAATCTAGGAATTTCAGAAGCTGATTGTTCTATGGTTGTTAACCATCAGTAATTTTTTCCTTTTTAAAGAGATATCAGTTATTGATTTCGATCTGCATTTGTCTCCTGGTAGCCTCACAAATGGAGCATAGTGATCACTAGATCCACTCAGAAAATTATTGCATGCATCAGAAAGATCTCTTTGTTTACAATTTAGTCACGTCTGTTCTACTTCCACACGTTCATAGAGCAGCAGTATTTTTTTCCTTTGTTATTCGGCCTGTGCCAAGAGGTTCTGGGTTTGAACCAGCCTCTCTGCATTGCACTTTGCAGGGGTAAGAGTAGGTTCCTATAATCCCTCCCCAGATCCCACCTTGTGTGGGAGCTTCTATGCACAGGGTCTGTCCTTTTGTTATTCGGCTTCCCTTGTATTTGTGCTAAATTTCGAAAACTAATAGGAATGTAGTATAAAACAGTCATGTTGTACACTCATAGGAATTTCAGAAACTGATTGTTCTATGGTTGTTAACCATCAGTCTTTTAGTTCCTTTCTAAGTCATATCTGTGATTTATTTAGATCTGCACATGCAACATCAGAAACGAATCGTAGTGATCAATAGACCCAGTCAGAAAATTATTGCATGCATAAGTGCTTCTTCTGCCAAGTTGACCTCTTGTTTGCAGTATAATCATGTCTTTTCTTATACTAGCACACCTTCGTAGAACATCAGTATTTCTAATTTTATTTTCTTGTTCTTTTGCTTTCTTTTTACACAAGAATCAAAAAGGATTCTAAGGCCAGCATTAGTTATGTAGTGTTCACAGCATTTTGTTGCTTCTGTTATATTTTTAAACAAAGAAAGACTCTCCTTACCCTCAAAAGAGTTTAGGGCATAGTTATCAATCTTAACTGATTTTAGGGTAGTACTAGTTACGCAAACTGAAATTTGAATAGTACCGTAGTTTTAAATAGCGGCACCCTGCTCAAATAGCTATAGCGGTGCTATAGCCCACCATTTTGCAACTTTGTCGGACAATTGTACATGAATACCATTTAGCGGCACCCTGCTCAAACCACTATAGCCGACTATTTAAAACTTTGCATTGTATGTGATTCATATTACAGGATCCAAGATGAGCAACCCTTGCGAATCCTGTGAGAGGAATATAAGGTTCATCAGAAAAATAAACGGAAATTTTATGCATAGCTTGGTAAGCCTTTTCTAACTTCCCTACTTCAGTGGTTGCCTGCTGTTTTTAGAGTTTTTTCGTTGCATTGAAACAAGTGCTGCTTGTTACAGGTCATGCCTGAGTGGTTTGTGAATCAGTTTGGAGGGAAGATCTCGAGATCCATCAAACTACAAACCCCCAATGGTAACATATATGATGTTGCAGTTACTGAGAATATGAATCGAACAATGCTGAAATCTGGTTGGGCATCATTTGTTGATGCCAATCAAATAGAAGAAAATTATACCTTGATGTTTCGGTACCTTGGAAACGCCCTCTTTGAGGTTATAATATTTGATTCCAATGGTAAGGAGAAAGTCTTATGCTGTGCCGGGATGAAAGCAGCCTCTGATGTTAATGAACCAAGCAGTCGCCATGTTGATAATTCGAGCAGTTCTCATGATGGTACTACTCAGTCATCAGCAGATGAATGTTCAGATTCAGATGGAAGCCAGAAGGAAAGCTCGTACTGTTACAGAAAATCAGCAAAGATGCCTGCAATGTCTAATTCTTCTGAGGAAATCTCAGGTTAAGTAGTGTCCTCAGATTATTCAGTTACTCTCCACCACATGTTCTCTTACGGTTGGATTTTCCTTACAGCAGAAGACAATTCTTTGGAGTCAGATCGACAAAAGCTTTCAAAATATTATGTCTTGTCAGGGCAGTGCTATCTTACAGAAGCACAGGAGGTAAAAATGCTTGCACTTGTAAAGAAAATTCGACCTGAAATCCCGGTGCTTGTTGTCCAGATGAAGAAGAGCAATGTAAACAATAGTCGTACTCTGGTACGTAAGCTTTACCATCACATTTTGTGTAAACTGCTCACTTTCTGTCGCCATGTACAGTTTGTTTTCTATTTAGGAAAGTCCATGGTCTTACTCTAACGATGTTTGCACAAAATGCATATATGCACACAGTTAAAACCATGGATATACACGAAGTTCATAACTAATTCAGTATTATTGTTGCCTTATCAGTTGAAACCATGCGTATTGGAACAATTTAGACTTTCTGGTAGTCCTAATGTCTTATCTATTTAGTACTTGGGCTATGAGATAAAACAGCTCAACAGTATCACTATCACTTTTTATAACTTTTTCAATTAGGCAATATGTAAGGATTACACACTCGAGCACTTGCCATGCGGAGAAACAGTTATCATACTCCAGCTGCCTAGGAAAAACAAGGTTTGGAAGTGCAAACTCTATAACAGGCCATCTAGAACGTCTGACGCTGGTCGGCGCAACCTTTATTTGGGGAACTTTGTCCGTGACAATCCTGTCAGAGAAGGCGATATCTGCCTCTTTCAACCAATGACAAATGTTAAGCAGAAAAGATTCACAATGACTGTCCATCTCCTTAGCAAAACGAGCGTTAATCATTCCCCTGGTGCAAGAAATGGCATTGGCTCAAATCATGGAAGGACAAGCACAAAAAAGGCAGGTGATGTGGAGGAACCACCTACCGATGGTATGTCAGCTTGACACTATGTCTTTCCACAGCTAGGATGCATGTGTCACATTTCATTTCGCATTATACTTCTCTGATTCATGTGACAACTTGTCCAGGTGAAGAGTACTCTTCGGAACATGAGGAGCATGAAGTCTCTGATGATTCTGAGGGAGGTTCTGAACCTCCCTTCATGCTGGCAGACAAAGCTTGCCTAACATGGGCACAAGAGAAGAAAGTGTTGGAGAAAGTCGAGGAAATCGAGTCAGAACTACCCTTGTATGTTGCTATCATGCGCAAGTCCAATGTCTGTCGGGGTGGTTCCTATAACACTCCCACCCTAGTAAGTTCATGGATAACATTTTCTGTCGCTGCCTATCAGTACTGTACAGATGGGAACAAATCTCCATGTATCTCTATATTTGTGACATTCTAACTTTTGCCCTGCCTTATCTGTATAAACAGCGCTTTGGCTCACAATACTCAAGCAGATATCTTGTTCAGAACTCTGCTGCTGGCTATCATCGTGGAAAGAGTAGTGTGATCAGTTTGGTGCTTCAACGGGAGGAGAAGAGCAGATCATGGCTAACCAATTTGAAACACAGCATGCAACACACAACTCATGTGATGAAGGTTCTCAAAGGATGGACGTTTTTCGCCCATGACAACCGCCTGAGGGAGGGGGACCTCTGTCTCTTCAAGCTGATAAAGGACAAGGAGCCTCTGACTATGGTGATCCATGTTATTCGCCGTGAGGAATATTAGCCTGAAGCATGTATTGCATGCTGCTGCTCTGGTGATCATGAACCCTGGTGGTGGAAAACTATGTACGTTGGAATGTGGCATATCTTGAACGAGGGAGTCGTGGCATATCATGAACCCTGGTGGTGGAAAACTTTTCTACTATTATCATAGTATTTTATTACTTCTACCAGTACTTTGTTAATTTCAGAGTAATTTGGACGGTTTGAGTTTGAAAATATTATTATGTGTTTCTAAGGTTGGTTTGAGTGAACATGTTTATTTTTCATGGGATTTATGTGTTGAACTTTGAAGATATTGTTAGCCTGAAGCATGCTGCTGCTACGCTGGCCTTGAACTCTGGGAGCAAAAGTTATGTGGTTTATCTCCAAACGAGGAAGTCGTTAAGCAAAAAACTTATCAGTTATCTTGGTGATTTCTTAGCCCTGTGAGAAGTTTGTTAATTTGAGAGATTTGGATGGGTCAAGTTTGAACGACCTGTGATGTGTTGTTTGAAGGTACTGTTTTTTTGCATGTGTTTTATCCGCAGCAGCAAGTGGATTCGTTTTGTGATATCCGCAGCAGCAAAGAAGAGCGTGTGTCGAACCAACTGAGCGAAGGTCTGCTGTACAGGCTCACGAAGTAAAAAATAAATGAAATAAGAGAGGCAGGAGAGGCACTGCTGCCTGCAAGAGTAGGTAAATTTGGTTGCTGAAGAAGCAAAATGAAGAATAAGCAGCTTGGCTTAGGTATGTATAGTATAGTCTACACTTGGAGAACCCTCGAGGTCGAGGCTCGCGAGCTACTCCCTCCGTTCCAAAATAGACGACTCAACTTTATACTAACTTTAGTACAAAGTTAGTACAAAGTTGGGTCATCTATTTTTAAACGGAAGGAGTATGTCGCAGCTTAGTAGGCCATGATCTGCTCTTCCCCTTCCGCTGAAGCACCAAATTGATTCCACTACGCTTTCCACGAAGATGGCCAACAGCAAACTTCTCAACAAGATACCTGACCGTGTACTGCGAGCCAAAGCACTGTTTATATACATAACACAGGGCAAATGTTAGAATGATGACACAGATGCAGGTTCATGCGATGCAGAGAGCGATCTCGGACCACACATCACTTCTTGTAGACTCCAGCGAGGCTACACATGTTGCGAACAAGAATGCTTTCTCTTTCGAACTAGGATGGTTCGAGAAAGAATTTTTTTAGAAATCATTGCACGCGAATGGGTAAAACCTGTTAATGGAAGAACTAGTATTGAGAGATGGCAAAATAAGATCAGACATTTGAGACAGTTTTTGAGAGGTTGGGCCAGAAACGAAAGTGGTATTTACAAACAAGAAAAAGAACGACTCACTCAATTAATTGAAGCGCTAGATTTAAAAGCTGAAAGTAACCTCCTTACGGTTAATGAGCAAAACTCCAAGTCCGAAGCTGAGCAAGGCTTACGGGCTCTTCTAAGAGAAGAGGAGCTCAAGTGAGCACTGCGTGCTAAAGTGCTTAAGGTTGTCCAAGGGGATGACAATACACAATTCTTCCATATGATTGCAAATGGTAAACATAGGAAGAAGAAAATCATACAGCTTGAACAGGACGAGGGGACAATAGTGGGGCATGAGAATCCGAAAGCTTATATCTCTAGCTACTATAAACAACTTTTTGGGCATCCGGAAGCAAGCACGGTGGCCCTAGATGAATCTGGCTTTGGAGATATCCCTCAGCTTCAGGTAGACGAGAATGGTATTCTCTCTACTCCATTTACTGAGAAGGAGGTTTTGGATGCAATCTCCCAAATGAAACCGAATAAAGCACCTGGACCAGATGGGTTTCCTGTTGAATTCTATAAGAAATGTTGGCATATTATTAAGGATGATCTTATGCCTATGTTTCATGATTTATTTAACGGTCATCTAGAGCTGTTTCATCTTAACTTTGGCATGATTACGTTGTTACCAAAGAAAGAAGAAGCAGTTCGGATCGAACAATTCAGGCCCATATGTCTTCTTAATGTGAGTTTTAAAATTTTCACAAAGGTGGGTACCAATAGATTGACACAAATTGCTCATTCAGTGGTACAACCCAGCCAAACAGCGTTCATGCCAGGGCGACACATACTTGAAGGTGTGGTCGTTTTGCATGAAACGCTACATGAAATCCATTCGAAGAAGCTAGATGGGGTTATCTTCAAAGTGGATTTTGAGAAGGCATATGATAAAGTTAAGTGGCCTTTCCTTCAGCAGGCAATGCGCATGAAAGGATATAGTGAGGCTTGGCGGAACCAGGTGGGTTCTCAAGTCTAGAAGGGTAGTGTCGGAATCAAGGTTAATGATGATATCAGCCATTATTTTCAGACACTCATGGGTCTGAGACAAGGCGATTCCATGTCTCCTCTGTTGTTTAATATAGTGGCTGATATGTTGGCCATTCTTATTGGGAGAGCCAAGCAGCATGGTCAAGTGGAGGGGTTAGTTCCTCATCTGGTTGATGGAGGAGTATCCATCTTACAATACTCTGACGCCACTGTCCTTTTCATGAAACATGACATTGCTAAAGCGCGTAATATGAAACTTATATTATGTCTCTTCGAACAATTGTCTGATTTAAACATAAACTTTCACAAGAGTGAGTTGTTCTGCTTTGGGAAGGCCAAATACGAGCAAGATACTTATAGAAAATTGTTCGGGTATGAATTAGATTCTTTACCATTTAGTTATTTGGGCATACCGATTCACCACCATAAGTTATCTAATAAAGAATGGAAGTGTATCGAAGATCGAATTGAGAAAAAGTTGAACTGCTGGAAGGGTAAGCTTATGTCTTATGGAGGTCGGTTAGTGTTGATTAATTCGGTATTGACTAGTATGCGGATGTTCCTATTATCGTTCTTCGAAATTCCGAAAGGGGTATGGAAGAGACTGGATTTCTTTAGATCCGGTTCTTTTGGTAGTCAGATGAGGCCAAGAGGAAATACCAACTCACGTGATGGGATATCCTTTGTCGACCAAAAGACCAGGGTGGTCTTGGTATTGAGAACTTAGAAATCAAGAATAAATGCCTTATGAGTAAATGGCTCTACAGGTTAGAGGCAGAGCCGGACGGCATGTGGGCACATATTTTGTGCAATAAATATTTGTAGTCGAAAACACTCGTTCAGGTTACCATGAGACCAACTGACTCGCCATTTTGGAAAGGGCTTATGAGGACGAAGGATTTGTTCTTTCGTAGGGTCAAATTCTTGGTTGGCAATGAGATGTCAACAAGATTTTGAAAAGATACGTGGTTAGGGGAGACACCCTTAGCCGCACAATATCCAACCCTTTATAACATTGTGCAACGTAAGGAGGAGTACGTACGTAGGCACAGTTTTCAAAACGATTCCCTTGAATATCCAGTTTAGACGTGCGCTAGTTGGTGAGCGATGGACAGCCTGGATGCACTTGGTTCGGAGATTGATAGATGTTCAACTCTCAGATCAGCCAGATTTGACGCAATGGAAATTAGCTAAAAATGGGGTTTTTACGGTGAAATCGTTTTATATGGATTTGATTAATTCTGGCCCAATCTCAAGATCGTTGCATATCTGGAAGATTAAGGCTCCCTTGCGTATTAAAATTTTTATGTGGTTTGTCCACAAGCAAGTAATACTCACCAAGGACAACCTAATAAGGAGGCGATGGGTAGGTAGTTCACGTTGTTGTTTTTGTGATCATGATGAAACAATACAACATTTATTCATTGGATGCCCACTCGCCAAATTGCTTTGGAGAACGATTCATATAGCCTTCAACATTAACCCTCCAGTTGACATTAAGTCGTTGTTTGGAACGTGGTTAGCTGGGGTTGAACATACTGTTGCGGCTCGTATTTGGATTGGAATATGTGCGCTTCTGTTGGCTATATGGAACTGTCGGAATGATTTTATTTTTAACAGACAATACAATTTAACTTTCTTGCAGGTCATTTTTAGAGCTACCGCTTGGATCCGTACGTGGTCCTTACTCACTCCTATGGACTCCAGGGAGCCTTTGGTTACTGGGTGCAACCAGCAGGAGATGGTAGCACGTGCTATATTCAACCGGTTCGGATGGCGGTCGCATAACAGGGTAGGACTCTAGGAACCTTATCCTACATATTACCGCACCGGTTGTGATTGTCAGCATGTACTTTTCTTTTTTTCATTTGCTTCGCTCCGTTTGCGAGCTATAATACTTTTATGACCTTGTGCTACTTTGCGAACTTTTAATAAGATGGCTGCATGCATCATTATGATGCAGAGGCCGGGGTAAACCTTCATTACCAAAAAAAAATAGATGCAGGGATACTTGGCAAATTTGTTCCTCTTTATCTTATCATAGGATACGGATGCAATCCAACTGATTTTTTTTTCGAGTGGTTGCAATCCAACTGATAGAAAGCAAAAGAAAATGTTTTCCTTGATCTTACTAGTATGGGATTGTTTTGTCTGGCGAGGCTCGCGGGTTCTCAAAGGATGGTCATCTTTCGCCCACGACAATGTTGGCCCAGTTCCGGCGCTGAGTACTTTCTGGCGACGGCAACGACTGACGATGACAAACAAAGCTCGGTGACGAACTCGATGAAGTGCTTTACGCCGAGATGCACCGATCTACCGCAGTGCAAAGCTAGCCTCCTTTAGCTAATCTTGCTCTTGATCGATCAAGCGTGGTAGTTGCTGTAAGCAACACAAAACAGCACACGTACATACACAACGGCCAGTCGGCCGGAAGGGGGAGCTCTGCCTCTTCAAGATGATGAAGAACGAGGAGCCGCTGACGATGATGGTCTACATCGTTCGCCGCTAGAAATGTTTTTTTTTTCTGTTTGCGGGTTCACCGCTAGAAATGTTATCCTGAAGCATGTCTTGCATGCAGCTAATACGATGATCTTGAACTCTGGGTCGGTCTGGGAGTGCAAAACTGTGTGGCTCGTCTCCAAACGAGCTCTCATCTATATATCATTAGACGATTAATTATCTGTTGGTTTCTTAGTTCGGTGAGAACTCGTTACTTTGAGAGTATTTTGGATATGTCAAGTTTGAACAACCTGTGATGTGTTGCTAACTGCTCTTGTCTGAGGGCACTGTTTTTGCATGTGGGTCTCTACAGCACACTAGAGCGCACTGCATATACGGCTCAACCAATTGAGCCATGATGACGCAGGAAAAAAAGAAGTTTTTGAGCCACGCTGCAGGTAATCCACGTTCCAATAAGTGAGAGCATCTCCAACGGAAGGCCAAAACAGTTTTTATTGGAGATAACAAAATGAGACCCAGCAGAGTCTCTGTTAGATCTTCCAAAATGGGCAGGAAAAAAGTTCAGTTCTCCCGACCCCCGCGTCCCTCTCCGAGGCGGCACGGGGGGAACCCCAGACCCCGCCGCCGGCCACCCCCCTCCCTTCCCTTCCCCTTGCCGCCACCGTGGGCCACTGCCGGGCGAAGCCCGTGCAGTGCCGGTGGCGGCGGGGTCTCTCCCGGGCGCGGCCCCCTCCCCTCTAGCGGCGGCGTGGAGCTCCACCGACGGGGCTCTTGGCGGCTTGGTGCGGTGAACCTCCGGCGGCGGCTCGGCACATTGGCTGCGGTGGTGGGGCGTGCTTCGTCCGGTGGTGTGACCTGCGGTAGCGGCGGCCCGGGGTCCCTGCCCTGTTACGGTCCAGTCCAATCTGGATCTGGTTCTGGCCGGTAGGATCTCGGCCATGGCTGCCGGCAGGCGTGGTGGCGCCGGTCCTCGGCAGCTGCTGGGCACCATGGTGGTGCTGGCGGTTGTGCTGGTGGCTCGGTGTGGTGGATGGGGCTCCGAGGCGGCGGCCTCGGACCGAGCTCCCGGCGTGGCCTGGGCGTGGACGACGGGCGTGGACGGCGTACGTGCGAGCGGAGGCTCTGGATGTGTGCGTGGGGCGCGGATCGACTGCCGGGCGCGGCGGCGGCTGGCGCACGTCGGGCGCAGCGACTAACTGAACGGGCGCGGCGACTGGCTGGTTTCTCCGGGGCGCGAGGTGTGCTGCGGGTGGACGGCCTGCTCCTGCTCAGCTGCTTCGCTCGAGCGGCTCTGATCTGGGTGCTGCTCCTGGCGATGCGGCGTTGGTTGCTGCGGTGGTGGTGGCTACGGTGGTGTTGCGGTGGTGGACGGCGGCTTCGGCCAGGGGGTGGTGCGTGTCTGGTCGCGGTGGATCGTGGGATCCCGTGGCCAGAATGAGGTCGGCCTCAGCAGGTGGTGGCCGATGGGCGGCGGTTGGTGGTGGAAGGTGGTCGGCGCATCTCCGGGAGAAATCTTTGCTCCGGCCTTCTTCGGAGCCGGCGACGGCGGCACCCGCGGGTGCTGTGATCTTTCTTGGAAGCGTCGTCGTGGAGGTGTGCTCCTCCTCCCCACGGGCGATGGAGGCGTCTTCGCGTCTTTCTCCTTCTTGGGGGCATCGTCTCGGAGCCGGCTACGACCGGAAGACTGGTGGATTGCGGCATCTTCGCCGTGGATGGCGGCATCTTCGCCGCATGGTTTGTTGAGGCGGGGCGCTGGTTTCTGTTTGGCAACGATGATGTCGTCGAGAGGAGCTCGGGTCACGGCGTGGACTTCGGTAGCCAGTTCTTCCCGACGTGTCCGAGGTGCTCTTCTGTGGGCACGGTCGGCGCAAGCCCTGCATATTTCCTTGGTGAGGCTCGTCGTCAAAGTCGGAGCTATCGGTTGCTTGCGCGTGTGGCCTTCTGGTGGCATGTGCCGTCGTGGCTTCTATGCAGCTGTTTGCGGGTTGGCTTCGAGGTTGGAGCTGTATGGTGAAGTCGGAGTCGCCCGTTCAAGGCAGCCGGTGATGATGATGACGCTTGCGACTTCTCGGCGAATGCCTTTCTTCTTTGCAGCTTTGTGTCCCATGTCGGTGGCCAGGTTGGCCGGTGATGCCCATATCATATGGGTTGAGTTGTATCGGTTTTAGCCCGGTTTTCCGCCAATTAACCGGCAATTCTCTTTTTCTTAATCAATAAAAATGGTAAATCTTTTGTCTCGTTTAAAAAATGGGCAGGAAACTTTATCTCCCTTTTCCTGCCGTGCCGACCCTACGGCAGTCAAATCCATGCCGCTTCCCCGTCCCGGGCATTTCCTTTGCTGCATCCACCCACTCCCAAGGTCTTTCGCCCCCACGTCATCGTGCTCACTGCTCCTATTGCCAGCGTCCAGCGTCATCTCGGCCCTTCCCCTTCCCGGCCTTCACCCACTGGCCATCTTTCGCCCGCGACAACTGCCCACGGGAGGGGGACCTCTGTCTCTTCAAGCTGATGAAGAACGAGGGACCGTTAACGATGATGGTCTACATCATTCGCCACTAGAAATGTGGCCTGAAGCATGTCTTGCACATGCTGTTGCTAGAAATATGTGCCGTGGACAAGAGAAAAACATAACAGAGACTGACCTCCCCCGTTCGAATCTGCCTGGAGGGTCAGGGGCTGCGGCGTTCTAAGGGCATGTACAATGCAGGCGCTTAGGCATGGGCGCTAGGAATTAAATCCCAGTAGTTTTGGCAGTTTTTGACTGATTCCCGGTTTCTTTCTTGGCATCGATGCATGAAGAGGAGTCGGGCGTTTAAAAACTAATACAAAATACTAACGCTAGCGCCCGGGCGCTTGTGTATGCGCTCGTGCCCAGGAATTTAAGCGCTCCTGCATTGAAGATGCCCTAATCCGCCTCGATGCCCTCATGTCCTGCCGGTGCACAAGGCTAGTTATAGCACTCTTGTGTAGTATCCCAGTGAGTATCTCAATTATCAACCCTGCAACTGCATTGTCATGTATGCAGCTAGCTACGTTGGCACCCAAACCGTGCTTTGAAAATAGTTACTCTATAGGCTGCTAGAAAAATAGTAAATGAGGGGTTAAACTAAGTATTGCTAAATCATAAATAGATACTAGAACTGAAATGAAGAAATAAACTGCGGAGAAATTAATGTGATATTTTACTCGAGGAAAAGTGTTGTCTAGGTATGTGTCTCTAGTACTTCGGCGGCGTTGATTGGAGTTAATCTAGGAAATTGCTCCACTTACGGATGAGTCTCACGGAAGCTGCCCTACGGACCGATGTGGTGGCCTCTAATCCATCCCTGCCCCCTGAATTTCAGGGGTATGGCCCTCATTCCCCAGATCCAGTGAGGCCACGTTTGTCCGTAACCTCTATTTCCGTCAAAACCTGCGCGTAACTGTAGCATCGCTCGTTAATCTATCAACCACAAATGTTAGTTGGGTCACTACCACGTATTTATTTATAGGATAGAGTAGTTTAGGATGGTGGGTGGTCCCACATATAACATTGCCTCTCAAGCAACCCCTTAGTGAGACAACTGATCAATTGTCCTACATTCTGTCGCATACATGTAGCAGGTAGGGAAGATATCAAGATCATAAAGATTGGACCAAAGGCTTTATTCTAATAACATCACATTAATTAGGGGGTGGCAGGGTGTCAAGTTTGATTACAACCCATCACAGAGACCGTGATGGAGAAGGAAGGAGTAGTGGTGGTGCATGGCTCGCGCCTCTATGGTGGTGGCTCCTTTGAGGTTGCAATGGATGGAGATGGGGCTTGGTACAAAACCCTAATGCCTCTTTGGATGTGGGGGAGGCGGGATGAATATATCGCTGGTGGCTAGGGTTGAAGGGGTATAAATAGCTAGCCTCCAAGAGTCTCCTTCGTGGATGTAGCTTATCTCCTTTGATCCAAGGGTTCTAGATGAGCCTTATCCCCTCTCAATACCTACCTTGATGTCCAAGGATCCTTAGGAACGAAATGGGGATGAAATCGGTGTCAATCCTGGAAGTTATCGTGATTCTCATTGCCTAGATCACCTGGAGCGCGGGTAGCCCGATACGAGCGTGTACGGTCGTACTGTGCACCGTCTTCTGTTCTGGAAGTTGTGCGTGGAGTTCCATAATTTGGTCGCCATTTTTTCATACGAACTCCGGTTTGGGAATTCTTGGAGTCATTGGTTTGTATCGAAAAGCCCGATAACCTCCTAGTATTCAATCTTCAATTTGGGCTTGTTGGGAAAACTCATTTTAGCAAACTCCACTGTAGGCCTGGATCTGGTTCCTGTAATCCCTTCAAATTGATTCCAACCTTGGCTCTTTCATCACCCTGAGTCGGTGCGAGTTCCAAATGACCTACAAACACAACACAAGAAGGAAAATAATAAAATATTAAAGAGCATGCTATGCTAAGGATAAAATGGGTGTAAACTAAAAATCATGCATAATGGACATATGAATAACTTAATGGGACATATTAGGAAGAGTTATTAAGAAACAAATGAGCTCTAAAATGAGTAAAAAAAGTAGCCGTCAAACTCCCCAAGCTTAAACGTTTCTCATCCTCGAGTAAGAAAGTTGACTAGCTAAGCTCATTATTATGAACCGTTAGGCTTCCATTGAAACCAAAGCCCAAAAGTGTATCCTTATCTTCGTGTAGACTTTGTAAAATTTAATGTAGTATTGGATTAATACCTGCAATCCTCTTAGTCTCATTGCCAAGGAGGTGAAGAAAGAAGAAATATTTTTTTCGATTACAAATTCCGATTGCCAATGTGAAAGTGCATTTATCTTGTATTTTGGCGTGATGACAATGTGGTTAGCGGAACTAATGAAGATTAATAAAGTTTATCTTAGGTCATTGGTTCCTCGAAGAATTATTTAGGAGATGGTTGACCCCCCATCCCCCCCCCCCCCCCCCCCCCCGCCCCTAATCAAAAAGGTCAAAGGTGTGGTTTTCTGACGACTTGAAGCTATTGTTTTGGTTTATTTGAGCTGCAAGGCAACCACACTATCAAGATGGGTGAAGGTGGTTGGATGATGATGTCGGAACACTTCAAAATATAAACATCAGCTATCCTACACCTGAGACCAAAGGGAAGCCCTTCAAACTTCTTAACCACATCCTCTTCACCAAAAAATGTTTGGACTTCATGAACTTGTTTCAAAATTCATGATTTTTTAAATTTTATGATGCTTTTCAAATTGGTTAACAAAAGTTTGAAAATACCGAACATTTTTTAATACATAATTTTGAAAAAATAAGTTTAACATTTTTATAGTACAGGAGGAACATTTTTATAATACACCTTACCATATTTAATTTTTTTATAATACACAATGACAATTTTTAAACACGTGTTAAATGGTTATATAATATAGCATATTTTTTATAACACACTATGTATTTGTTTTAAATACATATTGATTTTTTTATAATGTAGGATGACTATTTTTATAATACATGACGAACATTTTAAAAATACATAGTGAAGATTTTTATAAGGATATGATGAACATTTTAGAAAACATAAAACACATTCTAATAAATAACCGAAAGAAAAGAAATGACCATATTTTTTGAAAAAAAAGAAAAAAAAAAGCGAAAGAGAAACAGTGGAAAAAAAGCGAAACAGAAATAGTGGGCCGGCCCACCGAGAGGAAAAACTGTTACGACGGCAGACGGGCTTCTCCTTCCTCCTGCTCTGCTCGCCGCCGCAGCACCAGCAAGTACATCCACGCTCTCCTACTAGGGGATGCCTCCCCCCAGTACCACCGCCAAGGCCGCGCCACCACGACGCCAACCAAACCCTCATGAGATCAGGGCTCCCGCCGCTCGGAGCTGCCGCCCTTGGCCGGGCGTGTCCTCGATCTCGCTTTTCAAGGGAGTCCTGAGCGTGCGTCCACGGCTTCCCCACCAGCACCGGATGCATCGGCCGCCAGGATCCCGCTTCCACCCCCACCCCGCGCTCTCTCCTCGTGCCTACCTGTGGCCTCCCCACCCCACTGGCAGAAGCTGTCGTGGTTGGGCTGCCTGAGTATGTTCTTTTCAGCATATCATGTTCAATTAATCAGTTGGTAGCGTCTTGGCTGTGTTACCCTATTGCATCATGAGAATGCCTTCGGTTTTCCAGCTATTGTTAGCACTTTGTCCGCAGTGATTTTTACTAGCTTAAATGGGTGTAAACTTCTGAATTTTTTCTTTACCCATGTTAATTACTTTCTGGTTACTACAGGTAGTATTCAGATTTTACAACTCAAATGACCTTATAAATGGATACATCTCTTTTAGTTTATTCAGTTCACATGGCACCAATGAAACATGTCAGAGCTATAAAATGAAATAATTTTTAAATTGCTTAATATCGACCTAAAGCTACGCACATCTTCTGAATGAGTTAGAATAATAATCCAGCGGCTTAATCTCCTTTTCGGAAAAATAATAATCCAACATGGAGTATATGGCATGATGTTTTCAGGTTCAAACTCTGATGTGGATGTAGCATTATCAAGAAAGGCAAGAAATATTTTCCTTCCAAATTTTCCATGAGCGAGTAAACTACTTTTGAGTTTTGAGAAAGCAGCTATAGGGAAACTGATTTTTGGGGAATATGAGAAGTCTGCATGCTGTATTGCCTCTTCGATTGGAGTTGTACTGTTGGGAAATAGTCTCTATAGTTTTTTGTCAAATCATGGTAATTAAGGAGGTTAACCATGCCATTAATTTAGGGAAGCGTGGGTGTATGTAATACTCAGATTTATGGCTTGGGCATATGAGAAGACTTGACCATGCAGTGAACGCCCCCTTCATAATAAATGACTTTCTGGTCTGCGTGTGCCCTTCCAGTGCCTGGACGCCCCCTTCATAAGTACGCCCGGATTTGCATTCCATAGATACATTCTGCTACAGCGCAGCGGCCTTCAGCACCACGGTAAGCTTCTTCTTCCATGTTGGTCTCTTTGTTTGCAATTTAGTCATGTTCTTTCTTCTTCTACACCTGCATATGGAGGAGCAGCACTCTCCTGTTTTTGATTTCTTCTTATTTCTGCTGAACTTCAGAAACTATTAGCAGTGCAGAAAGCAGTGATGCTATGCAACGATAGAAACTGAGTTTATATGGTTGTTAACCATCAGTTAATTTTTTGTCTTTTAAAGATATATCGTTGATCAATTTAGATATGCATTTCATCTCCCTAGTAACATCACAAATGGAGCCTAGTGATCAATAGATTCAGTTAGAAAATTATTGTATCCATCAGAAAGTTCAAGACAGAGTTTCTTCTGCAAAGTTACTCTCTTTATCTTTTTAGTCATGTCCTGTCGACTTCCCTACAATTTAGAAGAATATTATTCCTTGATTTTGCATAATGATAGGAATTTCAGAAGCTGATTGTTCTATGGTTGTTAATCATCAGTGTTTTATTTATTTTTTAAAGAGATAGCAGTGATTTATTTAGATCTGCACGTACCCCCCTTGTAACATAACATAGTGATCTTAGTGCTCAATAGATCCAGTCAGAATATTATTGCATTCATAGGAAATATCAAGCCAGATTTCTTCTGCCAAGTATTTGTAATGTTATTCTAGTGTTGTTTTGCTTTCTTTTTACATGGTAATCAAAACAGATTTTCAGGGCAGCATTAGTTTTATAGTGTTAACATCATTTTGTTGCTACTATTATTTTCAAATAAGGAAACTCTCTCCTTAATCTCAAAGGATTCTAGGGCATAGTTATGAATCTTGAGTGATTTTAGGGTATTACTAGTTAGCCAAACAGAAATTTGAATGTGCCACCTTACATAGTATGTGATTCATTTAACAGGATGTATCCAAGATGAGCAACCCTTGCGAATGCTGTGAGAGGAAGATAAGGTTCATCAGAAAAATAAATGGAAATTTTATGCATAGCATGGTAAGCCTTTTCTAACTTTCCTTGTTCAGTGGTTGCCTCATGTTTGTAGAGTTTGGTTGCCTCAAACATTTTTTGCACAATTGCTGCTTGTTACAGGTCATTCCAGAGTGGTTTGTTAGTCAACTTGGGGGCAAAATCTGGAGAACCATCAGACTGCAAGCCCCTGATGGTATCATATATGATGTTGGAGTTAGTGAGAATATGAATAGAATTATCCTCAAGTTTGGGTGGGCAGCATTTCTTGATGCCAATGAAATCGAAGAAAACTATTCCTTGATGTTTCGGTACCTCGGAAATTCCCTCTTTGAGGTTACGATATTTGATTCCAATGGGAAGGAGAAAGTATCGCATAGTCACTACACTGATAATTCGAGCAGTTCTCATCCTGGAGCTACTCAGTCGTCAGCAGGGGAAGGTTCAGATTCAGATGGAAGCCAGAAAGAAAGCTCGTACCGGTACAAAAAATCAGGAAAAATGCCCGCAATAGCTTATTCTTCTGAGGAATTCTCAGGTTAAGTTGTGTACTCAGATTATTCAGTTACTCTCCACCACATGTTCTCTTACTGTCAAAACTTCTTTTTACAGCAGAAGACAATTCTGTGGAGTCGGATGATCAACAGATGCTTTCAGAATATTGTGTCTTCTCAGGGCGGTGCTATCTTACAGAAGCACAGAAGGCGAAAATTCTTGCACTTGTAAAGAAAATTCGACCCGAAATCCCGGTGCTTGTTGTAGAGATGAAGAAGAGCAATGTAAAGCAGAGTGGTACTCTGGTACGTAAGTTTTACCATTGCATTTTGTATGAACTGCTCTTTTTCTGTACCTATGTACAATTTCTTTTCTATTTAGGGAAGTTGGTGGTCTCGCTCTAACGGATATGTTTGCACAAAATGCATCTACTCAAACAGTTGAAACCATGCATAAAGACGAAGTACATAAGTATTATTGTTGTATTATCAGCTGAAACTGTGTGTATTGTACGATTTAACCTTTCTGACAGTCCAAATGTATTAACTATTTAGTACTTAGGCTGTCGGATAAAATAGCTCAACATTATCACTATCACTTTCTATCCCTTCTTCAATTAGGTAATATGTAAGGATTACGGACGCAAGCACTTGCCATGCGAAGAAACAAATATCATACTCCAGCTGCCTCGAAAAAACAAGGGTTGGAAGTGCAGATTCCATATCAGGCCATCTGGAACATCTGACGCTGGTCGCCGCAACCTTTCATTGGGGAACTTTGTCCGTGACAATCATGTTAGAGAAGGCGATATATGCCTCTTTGAACCAATGACAAATGCTAAGGAGAAAAGATTCACTATGACTGTCCATCTCGTTCACAAAGCGGGCATTTATCATTCCCCTGGTGAAAGAACTGACATTGGCTCAAATCATGGAAGGACGAGCACTAAGATGGCAAGTGCTATGGAGGAACCCCTACCGATGGTATGCCAGCTTGACACTAAGATCTTGCCACTGCTAGGATGTGTCACATTTCATTTTGCATTATACTTCTCTGATTCGTGTGACAACTTGTCCAGGTGAAGAGTACTCTTCGGAACATGAGGATCATGAAATCTCTGATGATTCCAAGGGAGGTTCTGAACCTCCCTTCATGCTGGCAGACAGAGCTTCCCTAACACGAGCACAAGAGAAGAAAGTGTTAGAGAAAGTTGAGGAAATCGAGTCAGACGTACCCTTGTATGTTGCTATCATGAGCAAGTCCAATGTCTATCGGGGTAGTGGCTGTAACACTCCCACCCTAGTAAGTTCATGGAAAACATTTCCTGTCGCTGCCTATTAGTACACTTCCGAAGGGAACAAATTCTAAGTATCTTTGCAATTGTGTCATTCTAACATTTGCCCCGTTTTATGTATATAAACAGCACTTTGGCTACCAATACACAGGCAGATATCTTGTTCAGAAGTCTGCTGCTGGCTATCATCGTGGAAAGAGTAGCCTGGTCAGTTTGGTGCTTCATAGGGAGGGGAGGAGTGGATCATGGCCTACCAAGATGCAACACAGCATGCAACACACAACTCATGCGATGAGGGTTCTCAAAGGATGGACGTTTTTTGCCCGCGACAACCGCCTGCGGGAGGGTGACCTCTGTCTCTTCAAGCTGATAAAGAACAAGGAGCCTCTGACTATGGTGATCCACATCATTCGCCGCGAGGAATATTAGCCTGAAGCATGTATTGCATGCTGCTGCTCTGGTGATGGAAAACCATATGGCTTATCTTGGAACGTTATCATGAGACGTTATCTTAGTATTTTCTTAGTTCCGTGAGAACTTTGTTAATTTGAGAGTAATTTGGATGGTTCAAGTTTGAGAACCTTATTATGTGCTTCTCTGGTTGATTTTAGTGAACATGTTTTTTTTTATGGGATTCAAGTTTGATCTTTGAAGATGATGGTTTACATCAATCGCTGTGAGAAATGTTAGCCTGAAGGCATGCTACTGGTAACTATTATCTTCAACTCTCGGAGCGAAAGCTATGTAGCTTATCTCTGTTGGTCCAGTCCCGACGCCGAGTACTTCTAGCGACGGCGATACAATTGACAACGAACGACGATGACGAACGAAGCTCGCTGACGAACTAAGCGAAGTTCCTTTACGCCGAGATGCACCGCAGTGCAAAGCTAGCCTCCAGCTAGCAATCAATCCTTTGATCGTCTACTAGTACTAGTACGTATGAGCACTTCTAGCCCGAAGCGTTCCAATCGATCTAGCTAACTCACGTAACCAGCACAACACAACGGAATCAATCTGGATAGCCACACGCACGTATCGTGCGTGATTTCTGTATTGATCTCTGCGGTACACGTTTACAGGGATGCTTACATGTATATATAACAGCTAGGACTAGTAGTTAGATAACCCACACACGGTTTCCTACTCCTAATCCTATTTAGCTACGTACATGCAAGTCCTACTTGATGACGTCTAGGAAACCAACACGGACACCTACGTCGTGTTTAGTTCCAACAGTCACCCTCCTAATCACGACGTCATTACGTAACAGCTCCAACGCCGATTCTTCTTTGAATCTTCGAAAACTTCTCTCGATTCAAAGCCTTGGTTAGGATATCCGCCAGCTGATCGTTAGTGCACCCATAGTTGACCTGCATCTTACCTTCTTCCACACAATTTTTGATGTAATGATACATCGTATCAATGTGCCTGCTCCTGTCATGCCGCACTGGATTTTCGGGTAGAAAAGTTATAGACTCACTGTCAACGTTGAGCACCACTTGTTCCGGATCTCGATCCATGAGATCATCGTGTAGCCTCCCTAGCCACACACCTTGATACTCTGCTTCACTTGAAGTCGATGTCACCACTTACTGCTTTCGTGACAGCCAGCTCACGCCCGAGATACCCTTACGGTCGTCAACAACTCCTTCCTTGTCACTACCACTGTAGCAGAGTAGTTTCACCATCTCCTTCTTGCTCAGCTCAAGACGAGGTTCCATTGAAGCGAAAACGTGATTGCAATCTTTCATGTCACGGCTTTCAAGTACCTTCTTTGCATATGCCTCTTGGCATACTGTGATCCCCTTCGTCTTTTGATGTACCCCGATCCCGAGGTAGTAACTCATTGGCCCTAGATCGTCCATCCTGAAAAGCTCCTTCATTTGTAGCTTGAACTTTGCAATCACCTCTTCATCTGCTCTAGTTATCAATAGATCGTCGACGTAGGTGCCAACTAGAAGTCGATCCCTTCCTTCACCTTTCTTGTACATTGCATGCTATTGTGGGGCTTTCTCAAATCCAAGAAAAATCATCTTCTGATCAAATTTGATGTTCCACGCCCGAGAGCCTTGCTGTAGCCCATACAAGGTTTTGTGTAACTCCAGTACCTTGTGTTCTTCTTCCTCTTTGATGAATCCCGGTGGTTGGTTCACATAAACGTTTCCTTGTAACTCTTCGTTTAGAAACATGGATTTTACATTCATGTGATGTATCTTCCATGATTCCTGAGCCGCGAGAGCGACGAGTAATCTCACAACGAACACTTCTTCAAAGTCCACATATTCTTCTTGCACGTACTCTTTGGCTACTAGCGTTGCTTAGTGCCTCACAGACCCGTTGGTATCTTTCTTGATCTTAAGTTCCCACTTGAGATCCATGACTTTTTCATTGTTGGAAAGATCCAAAAACCTTCATGCATTGTTGTCGTGGATCAACCTCAACTCTTTTCCATAGCATGACGCCAACACTCATTTCTATTCGCGTCCTCAAAATCCGCCGGTTCCTCGGCGTTTACTAGACACCGTCGCCCACTCATTTTCTCCTTTACAGGGTGAAGCATCCGAATTTTTTTCTCGAGATACGGGTGTAACTCCAGTACGAGATGCATAGGTGTAGGTGATGTTGTCCTCTCCTCCAGTACTGTCAAAGGTGACACAGGTACCAAAGAAACATCTCCTGCGTACAAAATTGCTAATCCATCCCCAAGTGCACCACGTGTGGCTCCTGTGCTCACAAGACAAGCACGTGGAGTTGAACCTCCAGCTCCAACGTGAGCTGGGCTGCTACAGCCTACGAGCATCCCTGGGTTGGCTTCAACTGGCCTGCTGCCAATTCTCTTCGGCCGGCCTCCTTCCCAGTTCCGGTTGTGCGCACGTGCGCATCCAGGGGTAATCCTTTCAACTTGGCACTCTGGGAGACCGAGCACTCCTGTTTCTAGGACGCCTCGGATACTTTCTGACGGGGACGTGATAGCCGCAACATCCTCGCCTTGGTAATTTTTGCACCCAGACGCATCCGCTCTAGCATCAGCATACTGTAAGTCGTGGCCTTCAGGCGCCACGCTACGTCGAAATGATATTCGTGTCCGTAGCATCGACACAAATTTCAGAATTATGTCTCACGTCAGTAGCTTCGACACGAGTTTTGGAACTATGATTTTGAGAGTGAACTTTTTCTTCACGGAACGCGACAATTTCTTTAGCCGACGCTTGAAGAATTGAGTCCTCGTCGTCCACGAGTTCACACATCAACATCATGTCACCTTCATCTCCTACCTGGGTCATGAGCGCCTTCTCCTTCAGGGAATTCTTACACTCCGACTTGAAGTGTCCGAGCAGATTACAGTTGTGGCAGCGGATCTTCCTCTTATCAAACTTTTTTTTCTTTGACTTCTCCGACTGTTTGTCGATGTCCTATGCGGGACGGTACTTTCCGCCGATACCAGACGCCTTGTCGAAATTGTTCTCCTTGAAAACCAATGCCCACTGAGCACGCGTAAGCATCAGGTACTCATCCTGTTTTGCATCACCGTAACTCAGCTTCATCTGCTCATCATGGGCCTTGAAGCGACCAACCAGATCATCCAAAGTGAGAGTCTTGAGATCAACGTATTGCTCGATCGCTGACACAATCGGCATGTAGCGCGGTGGAGCGGCACGTAGGAAACGCATGACCGCGGAGATGTCCTCCAACTTCTCTCCGAGACAACGAACCCCGTTTACCATCGTTTCAACCCTTGCGGCGAAGGCGTCCACCGTATCATCTTCTCCCATCCTCAGATTCTCGTCACTCTTCAACAAAGTTTGCAAGTTCGGCTCGCGCACACGCGAGTGTCCTAGATGCAACGTCTTGAACGTGTCCCACGCCTCCTTCGCTGATGTCTTCGAGATAAGATGCTGCTGCACGTCCACCGGCATCACCGAGCAGATGCCTGTGATAGGCCGGCGATCCTTTCAATACAAGGCACCACCCTTCAGGTACTCCTCACCGCCGGGGTCGACGGCTTTCCAGAGCTCATTGGCCTCGAGCGCCCACTCCATCATGGTCGCCTATACCACGAAGTTCCCACGATCGAATCGTGGATACTCCGATCTCGCCGGAGCAGCAATTACTCTAGCCACACTGGAGTACGCTGGCCTGTGCTGCTCTTGCTTGGACCACCGCTACCCCTGCTCGTCGCCGGCGCTCGCAGCCTCACCGCCGCCGGCGAACCAAAACACCACCCGCCTTCACCGCCGACACCAAAGCGAAAAATGCCGGTTCCAGCAAAATCAAAAGACGCTGGTAGCAAATTTTTAGGATGGTTCCAGCAAAAACAAAACAAAAACAAAGAGTGGTAGCAAAAACTCCTGATGCTTCCCGGAAGACTGGTAATAGCAAAAACTCCGGTGGTAGCAAATGGCACCTCCGGTAGTAGCAAAAATCCGAAACGGATGTAGCAAAAAAAGAAAAAGCCATTGCCGCCGTTGAGCAACACCGCCGTGGGTGGATGTAGCAATAAATGTCTTCAGTTCCAGCAAAATCAAAATATGGTTGTAGCAAAAAAGACAGGAAAAACAGATGATGGATGTAGCAAAAATCAACAAACGCTGGTAGTAACAAAAAATCGAAACGGTTGTAGCAAAATGGTTCATCGGTTGCAGCAAAAATCACCTGGTAGCAAAAATTTGGGCGGGTGGGTGGTAGCAAAAATTAATGATGGTTCCAGCAAAGCTGGATCGCCGCCGAAGCCGTCGCAGCACGGCCGTTGCCGGTTCCAGCATTTGTGTGGCTGGTTGCAGCTCCGCGAGCCTATGCTTGTAGCTCTGCCGAGCCGAGGTTGCATCATCTTCTGTTGGTGGTTGCCCTCTCCTACGAGCGGAGCGGGGCGCGCAGATCTTCGTCTGCAGCAAGCCATCTGCTGGGGAAGGCCGCGGCGAGTAGATGCTGCCCTCGCCAGAGCTGCACGCGGCATGCTACTGGGGCAGAGCTCGAGCTGCGCGTGTCTGCGACCAGCAGATGCTGCTCTCGCCGGAGCTGCAAGCTGTGCGTGATTTATTTTGCTATGGATTTGTGTTATTTGGAGGAAGCACAGAGAAAGAGGAAGATAGATTGTGTTTGGATTGAAAAAATAAGTGGAGGAGGGCGTCCCGTGGATGAGATAAGGGCAACGCAAAACGGTGCGTGGGCCACCTGCTTTGAGCCCACTACGCGAGGAGACCGGCGCTGGCTTCGGCCGGTCAGCCGGTGTTAAACGTTTCCCATATAGAAATCACGCACGATACGTGCGTGTGGCTATCCAGATTGACTCCGTCGTGTTGTGCTGGTTACGTGAGCTAGCTAGATCGATTGGAACGCTTCGGGCTAGAAGTGCTCATACGTACTAATACTAGTAGGCGATTAAAGGATTGATTGCTAGCTGGAGGCTAGCTTTGCACTCCGGTGCATCTTGGCGTAAAGGAACTTCGCCGAGTTCGTTAGCGAGCTTCGTTCATCATCCTCGGTCGTATCGCCGTCACCGGAAGTACTCGGCGTCGAGACTGGGTCAACAATCTCTAAATGAGGGAGGCATTGAGCAAGAAACTTACCTGTTTATCATTAGATGATTTTCTTGGTGGTTTCTTACTTCTGTGAGTCCTAAATTTGGGAGTGATTTGGATAGGTCAAGGTTGAAACAACCGTACTGTGTTGCTGACTGCTGATGCCTCAAGGAGTGAAGGCACTGTTTTTTTGCATGTGGTTTTGCCTGACTGTCAGAGCTAGGTTCTGTGTTTCCGTAGGGGTGTCTCACACTATGTCGAGTAGGAGCTTGCTGCTGGTGCGTGCGAGGCGTGCATGGTGGCGGCCATGTGTTCTCCCTTTCAAAAATAAATGCAAATAAAACTTATATTTTGACTTGAACATATGAGCCGTATTTAGTCTCAACCAGTACGTTGAGCCATGATGATTCAAGCAAAAAGAATTAATGTTGAGCGAGGATGCACATAATCCAGACATCGCCCGCTCCGGATCCATCCATGTTTTTCTTTTTTGCGGGTGCTGATCCATCCATCTTACATTTACTAATCGGAAGCACCAACAGAGGCTCCACGTTAATTATCAGAAAATACACTTATTGTCCATCGGATCTCCGTATTAACTATTGACAGCCGTTGGATGAACTATCAAAGAGTCCTTGACTTTTGTCCCACCATACACCTTTTTTATAAAAAAAAAAATGGGCCGCTGCAAGAAACAGTCCTGCCTCCTCCCCATCGTCCTGATCCCCCACGCCTCCCCAAACTTCCACGACCAGCCTCTCCCCAATTCTCTTCTCTCCAACCAGGCTGCAATCCATGTTTTTTGCGGGTAAGATTGGATCCGGAGCCGTCATTCTCTTGATCTTCTCCGGTTGATGATAGTAGTTACTATCTCCCTTTGGCCAGGATCCTGCCGATCGTCCTCTTCACAAATCCCCAGGAAATCCAAAACAACCACGCTACAAACCAGCCTCCCCCAGGTTCCCTTCTCTCCAGCCGTTCCGCCTCAACTACACTGCAATCCATGTTTTTGTGCAGGTAAGATTGAATCAGAAACCGTCATCCTCTTGATCTTCTCCTGTTGATGGTAGTCGTTGCTACCTCTGTGGCTAGGATCTCCTTTGAGACAAATCTGATGCTTTGTTGTGGAAAAGGCGTGGGAAGTAGTTTCATTCGTCCAGGAATTAGTACGTGCAACTCGAGAGATCTCTTTAACATCACGTATTGCCATGGAGCTGCAGACATGTCCTTGGAGGACAGGTTGACTTGCACCTGCAGTCTGCAATCTCCTAAACAAATGAGCAGCACCATTCAGTTGTGGGCTTGCAGAAGGTTGGCGGGTGAATGGTCATAGCAGGAATACAATGGGCATGTCGACTGGTGTGACCTGTGAGTATTCCATTCAAGCCGACAACTACCTTTGCAAGAGGTGTGTTGTTTTGTTCGAGAAATTTTTGAGAAAATCACTATTAGATAAATCAGTTTGTCGAGCTGAGCTTTTTATTTATTCTTACATCATTTGATCGTAGTGTGAGAGATGGGAGAACACACCTCTACAAGTAACATATTTTTTTTTTACCTGGTAACAACAAGTAACATATTATAATTACTGAGATTAGTTGTACGGATAACGGAGTGCGATTTTCTCATTCAGTGATCTGCAGGGTTAAAGAACTTACATTATGTAGCAATTGGCAATGGAAAAGTGTTGATTTATTAAATTGGCTTTAAGGATAAATATGTTGGTGCATTTTCTTACTAATACTGTCAATTTGCTGGGAGCAATGTGTAGCAAAAACAGTTCAAATTTAGAAACTTCTTTAGATATCTGGAATAATCGACCTTCCTCAAAAAAGGAATAATCCATCTACATATGTTTCTTTATATACTGCAATATTAACCTGTATATGTTGTTGAATATGGTATTTTTGCGGAGAAATTCTTAGTGTAGTTCGTATGTCTAGATATTAGGATACTAAATTATGATGCTCTTTCTAATAATCAGGCAGGCTGTACCATTTCTGGTAGTGTATAGAGAAATTGTCCCTGAAAAGTTGAAATAATGGGAGAGATGCACATAAATCAAAGCACGTAGAGAGGACACTAGCAGTGGAATGGCCATCACATCTCAGACCGATATTATTTTCGGAGAAAACGTAGCAGCCTGATTAAGTGTTCCAACACGTGCGAAACGTTGACCTGCCCATCACAAAAATGTAATATGGTTTTGATCCTTATCATTAAAAGTCATCCCTATATTTGGCTGATTGGAACTATCCTTACTTTTCTTTAATTTTCCCTGAACCGTCGTTCGTTTTCTTTGAATTTTCCTGGAATTACTGTCCTTCGTTGTCCAAGATGGTCTCTTGTATTTGCACTTTCTCTTCAAAGATCAACATTTATATAGCTTTCTTCTAATAGGTTCCAAACAAGTTTGTGCGCTGGAGTTCTAACGGTCATGTTTGTGACTTCCAGTTCTAATAAACATCATTTATCAGTATGTGGTGAATGATATTATTTTGGTGCGGTATTAGATTGTGAGAAGTCAGAGTTCTTAAACATCGACTACCATTGTGTACAAAACCATTTTGATCAGGAAAGGAAAAAATGAAAACTGATTGTGACAGAAATATACATACCTTGGTACTAAAATATATGTACAAAAGATAACTATAAACATACATCACGCCGATGCTAACTTCAACTAATTATTTAGCTTGGTTAATATGACGTGTGGTTTGATCCCTGCACACCTGAAACATTTATGAACATACTTCTTTTGTGTCAGAAGCCTAATTATGACACTTAGCAAAGATCAAATATCTCACTGATTTGTGGGTACCTTTTTTTAGAAAAGGAGGATGACCCCCGGCCTCTGCATCTGGGCGATGTATACGGACACTTTATTAATTATTCTCACAAGACCTTACAAAGTCATACAACAGTAGGACTAAAGCCGCCGTCTAAGCAACAAACTGTCGCTACACCTATCCAGTTGATGAAGGGGCGCAGATAGCCCGGGCCTAATACCAAACAGACATCGCAACCAAGCCTAACATCTAAGACCTGAGACCCCAACCTAGCCACTTGCCGGGTCTGGGGCACACACTGGTCCGGCGTGCTCTCAGAGGCCGCCGCCGCCAACTGCCACCGCTCCATCTTCAGAACTATACTGATGCATCAACCTTGCTCATTCTAGCTATCGTCGACGCCACCACGGCGCCCAACGGCACCTCCTCCCTGCGCGCAAACAGCTGAGCACGTCGCGGTCGCCATTGATACACCTCAGCGCCATGCTGCCAAGTACCACCAGCCGACATAGCTTGAAGTCCTTGGTAGATCTGTCGTGCGTAGCACCTGCCGACCAAGCATGACAAAGCGTAGCTCCTGTCGGTCAGGCATGACTTGACATCTCCACCAAAGCTCCGTGCAAGACGAAGCCGCTCCACCTCCTGCCTCCGACTTCCAGCGCTGCTCCACAAACGATGCTCCCAAGAGAGAAACGACACCGCAGTGCCGCTATCGTCCGATCTGGAACACCAGATTCTAGGGTTTCCCCCGGAGCAGCACGAGTGGGTCGACAGTAGTTACACGACGATGCCTCCATCAAGGTAACGGCGAGAACGCTGCCATCGCCTGCCATCGGCTCGGTTTTCATCGGCAACCATGTCTCCCCTACTCGCAGCCAGGACTAGATGAGGGATCTCGAGATCCGATCACCAAGCCTCTGGCCGGCCATCTCTGGAAGAAGATGACCACCACGTCCACCAGCGTCACCACGCCGGGCACGCGTCGCCGCCGGCACCCCCATGGTGCCTAGAGGCCGACAAGCCCCGACGAACACCACACCTCGCCAGCCGCCATGGCCCAGATCCAGATCGGATCGGGGTCAAGGGCCCCAAGCCGCAGCCGCGGCAGCACCACTGGACGGTGCCCTGCCCTCCACCCCGCCGTAGGACCGAGTCATCGCCGGAGCTCCGCCGCGCCACGCCGCCAAGCCGCCACCGGAAGAACTCGCACCGCCGCCAGGGGAGAGAGAGAGACGCGCCAGGGAGAGGCCCCGCCGCCGCCGGCACTGCATGGGCTTTGCCCGACTGTGTCCCTCGGCGGCAGCGAGGGGGGAGGGAGGGTGGAGGGGGGCTGGCGGCGGAGGGCGCTAGGGTTCCCCCGAGTCACCTCAGAGAGGGACGCGGGGGACGAGGGGGACGAGAGACAACAAGAGTTTGGCAACAAGCGTGGGTACCTTATTTGCATTTTAATGATTAGGATTTAAAATCCAAATTTTATAATCTATATTACTCCACATATATAGTCTACAAAATGTACTACCAAAAGAATGTAGACAAACAGTATATTCTGCTTTTTTAAGTAAGGGCAACACATTATTTCAAGGATTGTACTCCGCTAGCCCATGCAGGTGCACGGGTTGATGACTAATGTTATTAATAGTGTTTTGCAAGGTGCCCGAACAATGGTACAATAGCATACGTGAGTAATGTGGCAGCGGGACATAACCTCAAGTTATAAGATTTATCGAGGTTGAAGCCCCTGCAATGTGAGTAACAACCCTAAGCTCGCTTGGCTGAAATTATAGATATAACAAAGTACAATGTAGGATACTTGTACACTAAGTTGCTGGAGATATTTGGTGGCCGATCTTGACGGGAAGTCCAAGAAAATCATCATCATCACCATCACCATAAGGGCCTCCACCACCACCACCATCCCCACGACCACCACCACCACCACCATCATCTCCATGTGCACCATGTACGGTGATGGGCAGCTTCGATGTTGAAGTAGAAGACACACCCTAATCTCGGTAGCTAGATATTTATTCCCAGCTTTCGGTCAGTGGAGCGCCTTCTTTCTTCTGTGTTCTGGTTGGGGACGGCTTGTTCTTTCCTTGTCATGGCTTCTCCTTCCTTTGTTTGGAGGGGTCCGGGCGATGCCTTATTTGTGTCTTCCTTTCTTGGCCGGTTATCATTGAAACTTTCTGAAGATTCCTTCCACTCACACCTAGCCAGATGTGGGCCCAGTTCCACTTATAACCGGCAAACTCCCCATTAATATTCATAGTGAAGTCTAGTCAATCGGAGCTCTCTTATCTTGTACTCGCTCTGTCCCATAATGTAAGACGTTTTTTGACACTTCAAAAAAGTCTTACATTATAGGACAGAGGGAGTAGATGATACCTTTTTCATATTTTAAATGTGTTTTGGAAGCAAAAAACTAAGCATTGGCGAGATGAATAAGTGCTAGATGGATATGATATGAGGGACTTTGGTACTAAAATATACTCTAAAAAGTATGCATAAAATCTACTCACCAGCGCACCGCACGCGCCACTGTAGCAACCGAACCAGCCAGCGTGGGTGAAGACGCCGATAAACGGGTCTAGCTAGGCTCCCGCGTGTGGCTGTGGGGCGCACCAATGTCTGCCACATGAAGGAGGCCTCGGAAGCGCCATCGGTCCACCCATCATGGACCTTCCAGCCGGGTTGCCCTGGTCCAAGCCATTCGGGGAAATCGGACAGCTTGGAGCATCTCCGAGAAGCCCTCGACGCATGCCACCTCGATGGCTAGGAGCGCTCGCATCACACGCGCCGACTGTAGCAACATAACTAGCTGGCACGAGCGAAGACGCCGATAGGAGGGCCCGGCTAGGCCATCGCGCGCGGGAGGGTGCTTGCAGGCGCCGCCCAATGACTGTGGCCCCGGGGGACTGGACGATCCATGCACCGGTCATGGACGCATGCCAACTATAGCGACCACACTCCCTCAGTCCTGTCACGGACTCTCCAGCATGGTCCCCCGGGTCTGAGCCATCTAGGCAGATCGGACGGCTAGGAGATGCCCCGAGAGGTTCCCACTGCAAGCCACACGGCAACTTACGGCTATAAGCATCTCTTCGCCCTCGAGCATCCCAGGAAGGCGGGTAGTCCAGGATCCTTGGTAGGAGTAATACTAGGGATCTATTTGATGTGTTATGTTTTCACACATGCAACTGGGTTTTCATTTGAACCTTGTATTCAAGAATCATAGCACAAAATCTAAATTTATTTACAGACATGAAAAATATATTAATCACTTTATTATTGCGCTAGGGCATATTTCCAATAGACATGCCAGTTGTCTAGATGTGATGACAAAGTTGTTGGGGATCGTAGCAGAATTTAAAATTTTTCCTACGCATCACCAAGATCCATCTATGGAGTATACTAGCAACGAGGGGAAGGGAGTGCATCTACATACCCTTGTAGATCGCGAGCGGAAGCGTTCCAATGAACGGGATTGATGGAGTCGTACTCGCCGTGATCCAAATCACCGATGACCGAGTGCCGAACGGACGGCACCTCCGCGTTCAACACACGTACGGAGCAGCGACGTCTCCTCCTTCTTGATCCAGCAAGGGGGAAGGAGAGGTTGATGGAGATCCAGCAGCACGACGGCGTGGTGGTGGAAGTAGCGGGATCCCGGCAGGGCTTCGCCAAGCTTCTGCGGGAGGGAGAGGTGTTGCAGGGGGAGAGGGAGGCGCCAGGGGCTGTGGTGTTGCTGCCCTCCCTCCCCCCACTATTTATAGGACCCCTGGGGGGGCGCCAGCCCTAGGAGATCAGATCTCCAAGGGGGGGGGGGCTAGGGGGAAGGGGGGGTGGCTTCCCCCCCAAGCCAAGTGGGGCGCCCCCCACCCCCAGGGTTTCCAACCCTAGGCGCAGGGGGAGGCCCATGGGGGGGCGCCCCAGCCCACTAAGGGCTGGTTCCCTTCCCACTTCAGCCCATGGGGCCCTCCGGGATAGGTGGCCCCACCCGGTGGACCCCCGAGACCCTTCCGGTGGTCCCGGTACAATACCGATAACCCCCGAAACTTTCCCGGTGGCCGAAACTGGACTTCCTATATATAATTCTTCACCTCCGGACCATTCCGGAACTCCTCGTGACGTCCGGGATCTCATCCGGGACTCCGAACAACTTTCGGGTTTCCGCATACTAATATCTCTACAACCCTAGCGTCACCGAACCTTAAGTGTGTAGACCCTATGGGTTCGGGAGACATGCAGACATGACCGAGACGCCTCTCCGGTCAATAACCAATAGCGGGATCTGGATACCCATGTTGGCTCCCACATGTTCCACGATGATCTCATCGGATGAACCACGATGTCGAGGATTCAATCAATCCCGTATACAATTCCCTTTGTCAATCGGTATGTTACTTGATTCGATCGTCGGTATCCCAATACCTTGTTCAATCTCGGTACCGGCAAGTCACTTTAATTGTACCATAATGCATGATCCCGTGGCTAACTCCTTAGTCACATTGAGCTCATTATGATGATGCATTACCGAGTGGGCCCAGAGATACCTCTCCGTCATACGGAGTGACAAATCCCAGTCTCGATCCGTGCCAACTCAACAGACACTTTCGGAGATACCCGTAGTGCACCTTTATAGTCACCCAGTTACGTTGTGACGTTTGGTACACCCAAAGCACTCCTACGGCATCCGGAAGTTACACGATCTCATGGTCTAAGGAAAAGATACTTGACATTGGAAAAGCTCTAGCAAACGAACTACACGATCTTAGTCACGATCTTAGTTTCCGTTCGTCGTCTTACTCGTGAAAACCCACTTACTAATTAATTTGACGGTGTTGGTTTTTCTATGAAGGGCGCCCTTACCTGGATGGTACTTCACCGATGTGACAGCCCTGATGAGCTCTATCCCGTGCACGCCGACGCCTCCACCTCCACGCCTGTCGCCCTCGCCGCCGACGTCGACCTTTGGCATGCTCGCTTGGGCCACCCCAACCCCACCGTTTTGCGTCAGATTCTTAGAAGTTTTCTTTCTCATGTAATAAGCTTGACGAGCATACTTGTGAGGCTTTTCGCTTAGGCAAGCACGTTCGTCTTTCCTTTAGTGCGTCTACAACTGTTTCCACTTTTCTGTTTCAATTACTTCATAGTGATGTTTGGACGTCTCCCGTTGCGAGTAACACCGGGTACCTTTACTATTTGGTGATTTTAGATGATTATTCTCATTATGTGTGGACTTTTCCTCTTCGTCGCAAATCCGATGCTTTAACCACACTCACCTCCTTTTATTCCTATGTCACCGCACAGTTCGGTCGCCTCATTCTTGCACTCCAAACTGATAATGGAAAAGAGTTTGACAACGTTGTTCTTCGCACCCTTCTCGCCTCTCACGGCACCATCTTCCGCCTAACTTGCACATACACCTCACAGCAGAACGGCCGTACCGAGCGCATTCTTCGCACTCTTAATGACTGCGTTCGCACGTTACTCTTTCACTCTAACGTGCCCGCTCGGTTTTGGCCTGATGCTCTTGCCACTGCTACCCTTATAGTTAACATCCGTCCATGTCGTCCTCGGTGGAACAACGCCCCTCGCCACCTTCTCTTCGGTGCGCCGCCGTCCTATGACGGTATTCGCATCTTCGGGTGTCTTTGCTATCCTAGCACCGCGTCCACCACTCCACACAAACTCGCACCACGTTCACTCCCATGCGTGTTCCTTGGCTATCCCTCTAACACTAAAGGTTACCGGTGCTATGGCACTGTCACTCATCGCGTGTACACCTTGAGGCACGTGTATTTTGTCGAGACGATGTTCCCTTTTTTTCCGTATTTCCGGCTCTGGCTCCCTCGGCGCCGACCCCCGCGCCCCCTGCTTGGAGTGATGCGCGGCCGCGACCCCATGTGGTCCCACCTGCCTGGCGCCTTCTGCCGCCGCCCGGGTTCCCGCCTCCCTCCCCCCGAGGTCGAGTCGGACCGGGCCCCTGGGTCCCTGACTCTCTCCTACGAGATTGAGTCCGACCGGGGGCGCCGCGGCAAGCACCCTGGTCCCGGACGGCGCCCCCTCTCCGGCGACGGGCTCGACACCCTCGTCGCCCGTCGCCGCTCCCGCCGCGGCGCGCCCGGCTGCCGCCGCCTCTGGCCCCACGGCCGCCGACGCCTTTGGCCCCGTCGCCGCCGCGGGACCGGCTGCCGCCGCCGAATCAGCCCCCGCTGCAGGCCCGGTCGGTGTCGCGGTCCTCAACCTCAACTATACACAACTAGGAGGTGGGCTAGGATATACATAAACACATGCAACACATATATATTCAACACCAACTAATCAGTCGGAAGTTAATTTGGACCATGACCGTATTTTCAGATGTGGATTTTACCGTGTTCATCAGAATCCTAAGAACAGCGTGATTTGTCCATTTAGTTGTATACTCGATGGTTTCCTTTATCCACAGGGTTTTTAAGCTTTCTTTTTCTTTCAAAAGAGTGGTTTTCAGATTTATCTCAAGAAGATAGTACCAGATCCAGATGGACATTACGTTCCTCTGCCAAGTCCGCTCTCTAGATCTGCTGTAAGAAAGGAAAAAAAGACGAACATTCTGATTGATCAGAGAGCTGGTCCGGTCCAACCATCCATGTACATGAGAGGGTTAGGAAAATCTGCAAATGTTCCATAGGACAAAATGTGGTATTTTCATATGGGAAATTAGGCATAGAAATTCGAAAAAGATTAATAATCTGAAAATGCTATATAATCAAGAAATGCAAACGAAACGAAGTCACAAGATCAATGTCAAACTAAAGTGACGTGTTTGATCTGTGACCCAAGTAGTATGACCAAATCTTGAATGATTAATACCACCTGACATAATATGTGTTTAGTTTTACAGGACGCATACAAGATGAGCAATCCTTGTGAATGCTGTCAGAGCAAGCTGAAGTTTATTCGGCAGATAAATGGAAATTTTATGCATAGGTCAGTTTTTTCTGTCTTTTCTGGTTCAGTGGTTTTCACAGTTTTCTCGTTGCATTAAACATTGTTTGGAACGCTGCTTGTTATAGGTCTTACCAGAGTGGTTTGTTAATCAACTTGGAAGAAAGATATGGAGAACAATCAAACTTCAAGCCCCTAATGGGATCATATATGATGTTGGAGTTACTGAGAACATGAACAGAATTATCCTCAAGCTTGGGTGGGCAGCATTTCTGGATGCTAATGAAATAGAAGAAAACTTTTCGTTGATGTTTCGGCACCTCGGAAACGGCCCGTTTGAGGTTACAATATTTGATTCCAATGGGAAGGAGAAAGCCTCGAGCTGTCACCTTGTTGATAATTCGAGTAGTTCTCATGATGGTGCTACTCAGTCGTCAGCAGGGGAAGATTCAAATACAGATGGAAGCCAAAAGGAAAGCTCCTACTGTTGCAAAAAATCATCAACGATGCCTGCAATATCTTATTCTTCGGATGAATTCTCAGGTTAAGTTGTGTAATCAGATTTTTCAGTTACTCCCCACTACATTGGTCTCTTACTATCGAAGATTTCGTTACAGCAGAAGACAATTCTGTGGAGTCAGATGATCAACAGAAGCTTTCAAACTATTATGTATTATCAGGGCAGTGCTATCTTACAGAATCACAGGAGGTAAAAATGCTTGCACTAGTGAAGAAAATTCGACCTGAAATCCCTATGCTTGTTGTCCAGATGAAGAAGAGCGATGTAAAACAGGGTCCTAGTCTGGTACGTAAGCTTTACCATCGCATTTTGTATAAACTCCTCACTATCTGTAGCCATGTACAGTTTCTTTTCTATTTAGGAAAGTCCGTGGTCTTGCTCTAATTGTAACAAACCTCTGAGGATATGTTTGCACAAATGGCATAGGTTAAGGTGTTGATAGGTTTTCGCCCCATGATATGTGCTTTTAATGCGAACACATGTAGTGGGTTTCCTACCAATGTGTTGAACTCGCTCTTCCCTTTTCCCTTTCTGGATCTTGTTCTCGGACTGATGTATTTCTGTTATATTTTTCATGGCAAGGGGAAGAGCCCGGTTCAATTTGTATTTTGAACAAAAGGCATACACACAACTAAATCAGCATTATTGTTGCCTTATCGGTTAAAACCATGTGTATTGGAACAGTTTAGCCTTTGTGACAAGTCGTCTTGCCTCTTTAGTACTTGGGCTATCATATAAAACAGCTCAACCGTATCACCATCTCTTTCTATCCCTTTGTCAATTAGGTAATACGTAAGGATTATGCACTCGAGCACTTGCCATGCAAAGATACAAATATAATACTCCAGCTGCCTAGGAAAAACAAGGATTGGCACTGCAGATTCACTATCAGGCCATCTGGGACGTCTGATGCTGGTCGGCGCAACCTTTCACTGGGGAACTTTGTCCATGACAATCATGTTAGAGAAGGTGACATCTACCTCTTTGAACCAATGGCAAATGCTAAGCAGAAAAGATTCACAATGATTGCCCATCTCCTTCACAAAGAGAGCATTGAGCCTTGGCTAAAACTGTGGATCATATAGAAGTCTAAAGCATCAGGCGCCCGCGCTAGGTTTCCCTCCCCGCGCCGCCACCCGCGAGGCGGCCGGCGAGGGCCTCCAGATCTGCTCGCCGCGAGCCTTCCCTCCTCCTCCCTCCTCCCTCGCCACTGCCAGGGGGCTCGGCCGGGCGAAGCCCGGCCGGCGCCAGCGGCGGCGGGGCCTGCTCTTCCCCCGGCGCGACGGGGCGGCGCGGGCCGCTTCTTCGGGTGCGGGCGCGGTGCTAACGCGGGGCACCGCGGCGTGGCGGCGCGCGCCTCCTGGCGGGCGTGGCGCGGCGTGGCCGGCTGCGCGGTGGTGTGCGCCTCGCTGTGGCGGCCGGTTCCGTCCGGCAGGCGGCGCGGGTTGCGGGCGGCATGGGCGGCGGCTGGGGTCCGGCTTCGGGCCCCCGGCGGCTGCATTGGTTCCTCTCCGTCGCGGGCGTGCGGTGGTGGTGCGGCTCGGCCGGTGGCGGTCCGGCGACCTGGTGGTGGTGGCCGGCGGCACACGTGGTGGTGGTGCTTCCACTTGGCGGCTCTCTGTGCGGGGACGCAGGGGAGCTGCTTGGACAGGGGCGGCGGCGTCGATGGCGTGCCGGCTGCAGCGCGAAGGCGGGAACTTTACGGGCCTCGGAGATCCTGGTCGGGCCTGTGCGGCCACGGGCCTGGTATGTTCCTGCTATTGCGTCGGGTCAGCTACCGTCTTCGACGGTGGAGGTGGGGCCCTCCCGCGTGCCGACGGTGCGGCTGCCCTTGTCCCGGCTCCTCTCCTCCTTTGTGCGGACCATGCTTCACGGTGTCGTGGTGAGACGGCGTGCGAAGCTTCGTGACCGGATTGGCGCAGGGTGAGGGTCTGTTTGGTGGCGAGCTCTGGAGTGCCTGAGGTGGAGGTTGGGATCGGGAGAAATCCCTGTTGGCTTGGCCGACACTGACGCGGTGGCGCTTGTGGGTACCGCCCGACCTTCCTGAAGGGCGTCGGGGCTACCCTTCCTCTCTCCTCACAGCGTATCGGGGGAAACCCTTGGCAGCAGCGTCGCCATCGCCGCGTCCCTTCTTGGAGGTGCTGATTGGTACAGGCGCTTCGGAGGCTCGGAGCTTGGTGGGCGATCTCCGGTGGGTGCAGCGGCCACGAGGCTTCTTCATTTTTCTGTCGATCTGCCGTTGTTGGCATTAGTTTCTCTTGTATTTTCTCTTTCTTTTTTTTTGGGCGTGACTGTGCTGCTTCCGCCCCAGCATCTATCGTTGGATGTATCGGTTGGTTGCTTTGTATACAAAACGGGGGGAAACCCTTTTTCGGTAAAGAGAGCATTGATCATTCCCCTGGTGCAAGAACTGACATTGGCTCAAATCATGGAAGGACAAGCAAAAAGATGGCAGTTGCTATGGAGGAACCACCTACCGATGGTATGCCAGCTTGACACTAAGATCTTTCCACTGCTAGGATGTATATATTGCATATTAGTTCGCATTATATTTTTCTGATTCATGTGAAAACTTGTCCAGGTGAAGAGTACTCTTCGGAACATGGAGAGCATGGAGTCCCTGATGATTCTGAGGGAGGTTCTGAGCCTCCCTTCATGTTGCCTGACAAATCCTGTCTAACACCAGCACAGAAGGAAAAAGTGTTCGAGAAAGTCAATGAAATCAAGTCAGAACTGCCCTTGTATGTTGCTGTCATGGGCAAGAGCAATGTCTGTCGGGGTGGTAGCTATAACATTCCCGTCCTAGTAAGTTCAGGGGAAAACATTTTCTGTTGCTGCCCATTAGTTCAATATAGATGGGAACAAATTTCCATGTATCTCCGCCGTTGTGTCATTCTAACATTTTCCCTGTCTTACCTATATAAATAGTGCTTTGGCTCGCAATACACAAGCAGATATCTTGTTCAGAAGTCTGCTGCTGGCCATCATCGTGGAAAGAATCGACATATAACTTTGGTGCTCCAGCGGGAGGGGAAGAGCAGATCATGGACTACCAATGTGCAACACAGCATGCGACACACAGCTCATATAATGAGGGTTCTCAAAGGATGGACCTCTTTCGCCCGCGCCAACCGCCTGAGGGAGGGGGACCTCTGTCTCTTCAAGCTGATGAAGAACAAGGAGCCTCTGACTATGATGGTCTACATCATTCGCCATGAGAAATTTTAGCCTGAAGCATGTATTGCATGCTTGCTGCTCTGGTGATCCTGAACTTTTGGTAGTGGAAAACTTTGTGCCTTATCTTGGAACGAGGGAGTCTTACAGCAAGAAACTTGTCTGCTATCATGAGACGTTATCTTAGTGTTTTCCTAATCCTGCCAGAACTTTGTTAATTTGAGAGTAGTTTGGATGGGTCAAGTTTGAACAAATTATGATTTGTTTCTGAAGTTGATTTGAGTGAAAATGTTTTTTTATGGGATTCAGATTTGAACTTGGAAGATGATGGTTTACATCATTCGTTGTGAGAAATGTTAGGCTGACGTATGCCTTACATGCAACTGCTACTTTGATCTTGAACTCTGGGAGCGAAAGCTATGTGGCTTATCTCAAAATGAGGGAGTCATTGAGCAAGAAACATACATGTTTATCATTACACGATGATCTTGGTGCTTTCTTATAGAATCTCCAATAGCTGCCCTATGATAGGGCACCAAACGATTAAAATTTGGAGCACAAAAAATTAACTCTTAGGGCACGAGAAAGTGGCCGTAGCACACCAAATAGGGACTGCAACAGTTGCCTTAAAATAGAGATGCCCTAAAATAGGGCAGCGGCACCACAAATTTGTTCTCCACAATTGCGAACATGAGCTATGAGAGTGAGACAGTACTGAGTTGTAAAATAGCCATGATATAATTCAGTGCATATATATGTTTTCTAGTGACAGTACTAAGTTGTAAAATAGCCATGATATAATTCAGTGAAGATATTTTCTTCTTTTTTCTTTTGTAGATAAAGGCAACAAGTATCAAACAAGGTCCACAGAGGTGTACAAGAACAAACCAGTTTAAGGACTGCAATAGCAGCAATTAACACAGTTTAATGACACACATGCCAACAACCTACAGACAAAACAGGACACAAGACGACCACGAGGAAGAGCACCAGCCCAGCCCTAGGGCACCGCAGCTTGATCTTGCAAGAAATGGATGAAGCTTCACCGCAGTTTTATCAATCTTGACCGACCATCAAACATCACCCAAAGGATCACCGCACCACTTTTTGAAGATTCGTCGACCCGGAGGCAAGCCCGCTCTTTATCATGAGCAGCCAACAACCCACGACTTTGCTTGACTTCGTTTGAGTGTTTTTATGTGTTTATTTGTTACCATTCATAGCTTTGTTGGTTTTACTTTCAGTTGCAGTTCACTTTACCGTCTTACTTTTAGTTGTAGTTTTGCTTGTTGTTTACTTTCAGTAGTAGATGCTAGTATTACTGTTATACTTTTAAGTAGTGGTTATTGTTTGACGGTCGGTCAAGATTGATAAAACTGTAAACACGGAGGGTAAAGTCCTTTTGTCTCACACATCCCCTCAGTCGTTAATAACATCAAGCCTCAGTGCCACAAAACCGAACTAAATCGTGCAACCATATTTGCCTCTGTAGGAAGGCCCTAGTCTGGGCTACAGTTACGTCCCCTTCGCGTATCGCCAAAGAAGGAAGTTTGTAACATCAATATCTATTAGGCTGGGAGATTGTCGTCCAAAGCTTAGAGGGCCTCGATGGTGTGAGCGCGCATTATAAATGGTAGATTCCAGAGGGCAAGAGTAGTGCCATGGGGTGGCACGGTCCCAGATCGGCTCGACCTAGGATTAATCTGCGGGATGTCAGCGATACGATGTGTCAAGTTTAGAACTTGAACTCTGGTAGGCTAGGTATACCACTGTCCTCCTAAACATCCAACCACATGTAGATTCGCTATATTTTAATGTGTCGTTGTGCGTGGTGTGGGGCGGGGTGGGGTGTCTTGGTTATGCATATTATGTTAAGGGGTGTGTGATTTTTTTCTTCCAGTGCAACACACGGGCATGTTCTTTTTTTTTTAACATAGTATAGATGCAAACGCTCATACACACGCATATACACTCAACCATAGGATTTAAACACTGGTGGGCTTGGGATAGCACTGTCCTACTAACCATCCAACCACAGGTTGGTTCGCACATGTTTCCTAATTATTTATTAAAAAATTGGAGTATCAGCCTCCGAGGGATTTCATGTGCAAGAGTGTCCTCCGAGCCGTCTGTTTCACGCTACCATGCCGCAGGGGCCTCCCAGGTGTTCTCTGCGCCGTTCGATCTGTCTGGACGGCGCGCATCTGGACGACCCGCCTTGGGGCTCCATGAAGGGTGCACCACAGGCGCGGTCGGGACAACTGTCATGCGGCGGTTTCGTTCGCGCCCGTGTGTGACGAACCAGGTGGACCCGCTTGTTGCCGGCATTGGGCCTGGAGCCGGATGTGTCTTCGCGTTCGATCGGTCCGGACGGCACGCATCTGGGTGGCTTACGTCAGGGGTCCATGACGGTTGGCCCATTGGTCTTGGAGTTACGCTCTCCATATGGATTTTTACACAAATCATGAGAATTAAGAATGTATTTTTTAAAATGGCAGGATTCCTGCTAGGTTAGTTATGGAAAAATGAGCGAAAACCAGATCCCAGTTGATTATGGATAACCGGGCGAAAACCATCACAACTGCTGAGGGACACACACAAGATAACCCACATACACCACTCGAAAGAGTGACTTGTCGAGACAGCACGCAGGCGTCATCGTCATCATACCTCCCCTAGAGGCGTCATCGCCCCTAAACCCTGAGCAAACGACTCCAAGTTCACAGTCGGCGATCGTCGACTCAACCAATTCTTAAGAGGCTGAGTGTAGTTGTATGAAGACCTGCGACCAGGCAACGTAGCTCCTCTGATGAAAAACTATGAAGAACAAAACCAGGCACAACTGGTGCCACAGAAGATCATCGAACAGACCACCTGCAACTAGTCATTGTACACCACAGGAACCCCGCCGCCGCAACTTCGACTTCATACTAACAAACAATCCGAGGCAATCCAGTGGACACGCCGAAGAAGAGCTGACTACCTCAACCATTGCCGCGTTGCCGACTTTGCTCCCATTATCATCGTTGCCACAGAAGCCCGAGCGCCAAAACCGCTGTCATCCACTGGTCCCGCTCGCCCATGCCGAGCTCTAAAGGTGAAGCCCTCAAGAGTGAATTCGATGCCAAGGCGCCGCCATCGTCCGATCACACAGGATCAAGGGTTTCCCCATATAGACCGGGATGACTGGATCCGCGTGGGAAGGGTGTGGATGCAAAGCAGGGAAGCCTCCAAAAAGGTCAACGACGGCCACAACAGCCGCTACCGCTGGTCCCGGCATAAAGCCGGGACAAGGTCTTCTAACTCCCGCACCTCCCTAGCCGCTGTCCCAAGGCGATGTAGCCCGACGTGTGCGAGATGCGGAAACTTCTTAGCCTCGGTGTGAGGGGACGTGTTGCATGTTATAGGCAGGGGCGCAATCTCCCTGAAGCACATACAACGATAGTTGAGATATTACAGGAAACTTGGAGGAGAAGGGATAAGAAGATAGAGTAGGTTACAAGAGAATATCTCTATCTCTATCTCTAGATGCGGCTGGTATGGCACAAGTCTCCTCCTTCGGGTGCAACAATGTAACATGACAAGATGTGTTTAACACCCTCCCTTAATCACAACTTCATCAAGTTGAGATTATGTTTGAAGTCTTCAAAGCTTCTTGTAGGTAATGGTTTTGTGAATCCATCTGCGATTTGATCTCTGGAATGCACAAACTGAATCTGAAGTTGCTTCTTGGCAACCCTTTCTCTCACAAAGTGGAAGTCTATCTCAATATGCTTTGTCCTAGCATGAAAACCTGGATTAGCAGATAAATATGTAGCACCCAAGTTATCACACCACAAACAAGGAGCTTGAGTACTCCTGACACCAAGTTCCTTTAACATAGATTATACCCATATAACCTCAGCTGTGGCATTTGCCAGTGCCTTATACTCTGCCTCTGTGCTGGACCTGGAAACAATGGCTTGTTTTCTTGCACACCATGATATTAAGTTTGGGCCAAATAAAATTGCAAAGCCACCAGTAGTGGACCTTCTATCATCCAGACAACCTGCCCAGTCAGAGTCTGAAAAAGTACTTAAAAGTGTAGAGGATGACTTGCTGAAATTCAAACCAATGTTGGCAGTATTCTTGACATAGCGAACAATACGTTTAGCAGCAGTCCAATGATATGTAGTGGGTGCATGAAGAAACTGACAGACTTTGTTGACATCAAATGAGATATCATGTCTAGTAAGTGTAAGATATTGGAGTGCACCTACTAGACTTCTATACTTTGTACTATCATCTTGGCTTAAGAGTTGTCCTTCTGTGAGAGATAATTTTTCTGAACTTGACATAGGAGTGGGTGAGGGCTTACAACCTTGTAGACCTGCCTTTTTTACCAGATCTGCTGCATACTTTTCCTGAGAGAGATGAAGTCCATCCTCATGCTTCTTCACCTCAATCCCTAGGAAATAATGCAAGTCTCCAAGATCCTTGAGAGCAAACTCTGTACTGAGATCTTTCAAGAGCCATGTGACAGCCTCATCTAATGAGCTTGTAACAATGATATCATCAACATATATGAGTACAAATATGTATGTGTTATACTTGTTGTAAATGAACAGTGAGGTATCAGACTTAGAAGGAACAAAACCGAGTTGTTGCATCTTGTGCCTGAGACGTGAATACCATGCCCTTGGAGCTTGCTTCAACCCATACAATGATTTGTCAAGTTTGCATATGTAAGAAGGAACATTTTTGTTCACAAACCCAGGAGGTTGCTTCATGTACACTTCCTCTTCCACAACACCATGGAGAAATGCGTTCTGTACATCTAGTTGCCTGAGACTCCAGCCCCTAGAAACAGCAATAGACAAAACAAGGCGAATAGTGGCAGCTTTTACAACGGGACTAAACTTGTCCTCGTAGTTTATGCCATACCGTTGTTTGAATCCTTTTGCAACCAATCTAGCTTTGTACCGATCAATGGTTCCATCTGACTTTCTTTTAATTCTAAAAACCCACTTGCAGTCGATGAGATTTTTACCTTGCTGTGGAGGAACCAAATGCCATGTTTTGTTCTTCTGTAGTGTCACAAATTCTTCATTCATGGCCTTTTTCCACTTTTCATCACTCAAAACTTCCTCAAGAGTGTGAGGTTCACCTGTAGAACATACCATGACATATTTTGTGATATGCTTGTAGTTAATAGGTTTTGTTACCCCTTTTTGCAGTCGTGTGCGACGCGGAGACGTTTTGGCTGTTGTTTCTAAAATCCTATGGCAGAAGCTGAGACAGTTGCAGCCGCCGAATCCACCCGAGCCGGATCTTCTGTGGCAGATGAGGGCGTGGGCGAAGACACATGCGTTACGGCCGGCATAGAGGATCCCGCCCGGCACGCCCCATCATTGGTGCAGGGTGGAGTGGGCAGCGTATCAGCACGGGATCCCGCGTCGGTCAGGCCTGCAGCTGTCGGGTGGCGCAGGTCCCGCCGTTTATAGCAGACCGGCTGGGCTGGAAACCGAGCCGCCGAGGGCCCAGTGGCGTCGCGCCACTTGCCATCTCCTGGTTGGTGCGGGGCGGAGGAGGTGTGTTCCCCAGCCACAGCGCGCCGCGTGGCCGGCTCGACGTCTCTATCAGCGCGCGTTGGCCCGCGGCTGATCGCGCCTGATTCGGCTGGCGTAGAATCTGAGGCAGATCCGCCTGACCTACATGCCGCGTCTGAGCGCTCCAATCCCAAGGGTGATGCTGTGCCTGGCTGGCCGGATCCCGAGGGGGATTTGTTCCCCTCGCCTGGACACATAAAATATGGCCATGTAGGGCGCGGTTCTTCATCGTTTTGACTGCCGTTTCGTTCCCTGCATTCTCCTGCATCATCATCATGCTCATATGTGGTATTAAGAGGGTCAGTCAAGACTTGATCATTACAGTTATCACCCCTGTGATCAAAACTAGTGAGATGAGAAGGAAGAAGTAGGATTTCTTTGCAAAGGAGTGCACCCGCATTGGGGTTAAGATGAGCAAAAGGAAACTTGGTCTCGTCAAACACGACATCACGTGAAATATACACACGACCAGAGGAGACATCAAGACATTTGACACCCTTGTGTTGAGCACTATACCCTAGAAAGACACACTGTTTTAATCGAAACATTAATTTTCGATTGTTGTATGGACGAAGGTTGGGCCAACACGCACACCGAAAGACACGAAGGGCCTTGTAGTCTAGTTTGGTGTGAAGAAGTCTTTCCATGGGAGTTTCGTTGTTGATGACACGACTAGGAAGCATATTGATGATGGGAACGGCGGTGAGAAAAGCTTCATCCTAGAACTTAAGGGGCATGGAAGCACCAGCTAGGAGAGCGAGACCCACCTCAACTATGTGACGGTGTTTACGCTGGGCAGAGCCGTTTTGTTGGTGCGTGTGAGGGCAGGAAACATGATGAGATATGCCAAGAGTTTGGAAGAAGGAATTCAACTTTTGGTATCCCCCACCCCAATCAGATTGTACCGCAAGGATTTTCCGATCAAATTTCCGTTCTATAAGTGCTTGGAAAACTTCAGATCGTTTCTTTATAAGATAGATCCAAGAGAACTTGCTATAGTCATCAATGAAACTAACGTAATATGTGTGTCTACCAACTGAGCTAGGGGCAGGACCCCAAACATCTGAAAAAATTAACTGAAGTGGTTGAGTAGAAACACTGATAGAAACAGGATAAGGCAATTGATGACTTTTTGCTCTTTGGCATGAATCACAAATAGTTTCAACATGACGCTCACCAACAAACGGGAGCTTATTTTTTCTAAGCAAGCGTTCAACTAAAGAAAATGAAGCATGTCCTAAACGATCGTGCCACCATGTTGAAGAACGCTTGACAACACCATAGTCTTGTTTATTATGTCTTCTAAACTCCGGAAGGAACGAGTAGAGTCATCGAACGCATCTACCTCGATAGAGGGTTTTCCTCGTGGCCAGATCCTTGATCAAGAAGAAAAAAGGATGAAATTCAATGAAGACATGGTTGTCAAGTGTAATCCTATGAACGGAAAGGAGGTTTTTGTTGGCACTAGGAACATGTAAAAAAATTCTAAGATGAATCTTACGACGAGGGGTATGTATAACCGAATGACCAATGTTGCTGATGCTCATACCTGCACCATCGGCGGTGTGAATTTCATCCTTGCCGTGGTACTTCTCACGGAGGGTCACCTTCTCGAGCTCTCCGGTGAGATGATTGGTGGCGCCGCTGTCGAGGTACCAGTTGGTGTCGACGCCGTAGGAGCCATCAACCGCCGCAGCGATCTTGTCATCATCTTGAGAGTCGTCCTCGTCTTCATCATAGCGGTACCAGCTGTCCCTGGCGGTGTGACCTGGTTTGCCACATATCTGACAGCGTGGGGCGTCCGGGCGAGTTCGGCCAGAGCCGCCACCGCGGCGACCCCTGTTGCCGCGAGTGCCGCCACCACTGGATCCTCCATTGTTGCTGGTCCTGGCGCCACCAGCACTGCCCTTGCCACGGGAAGGACCGCGGTAGCGAGAGCCGCCGCCACGACCACAGGTAGCGAGGTTGGCGGATGACTTGAAGCCACCGCCGCTGGAGTTCTGGAACTGCACCATGCGCTGGTCGAAGTTGCTGAGCATGGAGAAGATCTCGTCGAGGGAGGCGGGGCTGACGCGGGTGTCGAGGGCGGAGACGAGGGGCTGGTACTCCTGATCCAGCCCGTGAAGGATGTACGAGATCAGTTCATCGTCCTGGATGGGTTTGCCAGCCGCCGCCAGTTCATCCGCGAGGCCGCGCATGGTGGCGAAGTAGGCAGCGGCGGACTGGTTGCCCTTCTGCGCGTTGATGAGCGAGGAACGTATGTTGTTGACGCGGCTCAGCGACTATGACGAGTACATGCCCGCCAGCATCGCCCAGAGCGCTTGCGCCGTGGTGACCGTGGTCACCGTGACGAGCACCTCTTTGGAGAGGTTACTCAGCAGGAAGCCAAGCACCTGCTGGTCCTCCCGGACCCAGATGGGGTGGAGAGGGTTGGGCACAAACGTGTCCTTGCCGTCCTTGTCCTTGGCGGCTTGAAGCTTGGCCGGCTCCGGCGAGGTGCCATCAACGTACTGGAAGACACCGGCGCCACGAAGTTGTGGCGTGATCTGTGTGCACCATAGCACATAATTTGTGCGGGAGAGTTTCTCAATCACCTGCCCACTGAGGCTAGGGTGAGATACGCTGGAGGAGGAAGACATGTTTCTTTTGGTGCAACTGGAATCAAGAGAGAAACTAGATGGGAAGTAGGATGGCTCTGATTACCATGTGCGAGATGCGAAAACATCTTAGGCTCGGTGTGAGGGGACGTGTTGCATGTTATAGGCAGGGGCGAAATCTCCCTGAAGCGCACACAACGATAGTTGAGATATTACAGGAGACTTGGAGGAGAAGGGATAAGAAGATAGAGTAGGTTACAAGAGAATATTTGAACTACCTATCTAGTCTATCTCTATCTCTAGATGCGGCCGATATGGCACAAGTCTCCTCCTTCGGGTGCAACAATGTAACGTGACAAGATGTGTTTAGCACGACGAACCTCGCCTAGTAGCCGCCGCCAACAACACTGCAACACTCGGCGCATCCGGTCCTAGATCCAGCCGGCCACACCACCTCCGCCACCACTGTCGTGCTTGCAGGACGTAGGCACTCAGGCACCGCAGGGATGCAGCCCCACACCGGAGCTCCGACCACTAGCTGGCCGACCACCACCGAGACCAACGACACGAGTTTTGCTGCTCGCTAGCAGCGCCGGGCCAGCGACCGGAAACAAGCCCTACCATCGTCGGATCCGCGCGGGCTTTGCCCGCTGGAGACCACCGGCAACGACAAGGGGGGGGGGAGGGCGGAGGAGGGAGGCGCCGACGAGATCCATAGTCGCCGCCCGTGTCACCCGGGGAGGGAGCGACACGGGCCGTTTTCAGTTTTTTTTTAACATGGAACACATGTTTTCCATTTAAGACACGGCAGTATCACCGGTTAGAACACGGGTCACATCAACAGGGTAATCAACGAACCAAATACGATGAACATCATGATCTAACCCTGCACCCAAAGCCGCCAACACATGTGCCGGCTTGTTACACACCCCTGAGACATGAAGAACTTCCGCATGGATAAACTGAGTCTGAAGCTTAGACTTGATCTCTCTAAACACATTCCCCAACGCAGCCAGATCAAAGCTGTCAGATTCAACAGCTTGCTTAAGAGTAAAGGCTATCCGTCAAATTACACTCTACCAATGCCCAACTGATCAACCACATTGACAGCTTGGAGTAGAGCCACAGCCTCAGCGTGTGCAGCATGTGTGAGATTAAACGCCGATCCCGTCGCAGCCAGCTGAATTTCACAGTCCCAGTTTCTACATATCATACGCATATATACCCCAACCCCCATGTTTTGACCTGGCATCAAATGCACCGTCCACGTTAATTTTTGCAACATCCTGTGGTGGTGGCTTCCACCGGCCTTGTGTTGGGACTTTTTCCTTCTCCTTTGGCACCAAGTGTTCCTGCCGTTCCTGAACGTACGTGGTAACGGATAGTGTACTGGAACTCATCCCTTCTTTGCCTCCGTTCACCATGATTACCTCTTGCGTTCCGTCCACCAGTGCCAGAGTAATGCGGCAGCAAGCAGTTGACCACCACACGGGAATCTTATTAATACCTCGGGAATAAGAAGAGACTTCTCAGAGTAATGCCAAGGGAACATGAGAAGTCAGCATGGAATTGACGCTTAGGGTGCCGCTTCCTTGATAAATAACTATACTTTTGGCCCGTATTTGACCTTCCAGTCCCTTGACGCTCCTGCTCCTCTACTAAACAGCTTCAAACCGGGCTTCCATTTCCTTGACACATTCTGCTGCTTCTAAGGCACTATGGATTTCGAGTTCTTTACGATCATGCTCTCAAATTCGCTAAAGAAGCTGGTACAAAACATCCTAGTTGCACAATCTCTCTCTACTGTTTCGTCTTTCTTTTCTGTTTCTAAGCTTTGAATTTTTTGTCATGAATCCGTTTGGTTGGTTCAACACTTCGCCCTTAATCTTTCTCGCAGAGGCTGCCAGACAAATTTGCCAAGATGCTCTACGGCCATGAGCCACGAAAAATGAAGCTCCGGGAGGCTGGGCGCCGGCGCCTCTTGTGGGACATGGATGTGGTGTTCGACGCCGACGGCCACATGTATTTGGGGCACGGGTGGAAGCAGTTCGCCCAGGCTCATGACCTTCGGCTCGGGCACTTCCTCGTCTTAAGCTACGACGGCCACGACGTGCTCACCGTGAAGGTGTTCGACGGGAGCATGTGCCGCAGGGACTATCAGTATGACGACGATGCCAGTACGTGCTTCTTTGTCTTGCTCTCAGTACGTAATTGTAGCTTGTAAGAATAAGTGAAAGAAGTCTTCATTGCGTTTCGTCAGCCAACAGCAGCAGCGACAGTGGCAACACCTTGTACGGGACCAGCGGCGACAGTGGCAATACCTTGGTAAGCTTTTTCTGCCATAGTTCACTCTTTGCTTGAAATTTAGTCATGCGTATTCTCTTCTTCAATTCTGTAGTGTTTAGTTGCTCTTTTTCTCGCCATATTCATGACAGTTCTGTTTCCCACTTTGACCGTGTACCCCACTTTAGTTTGACACATGGATCTTATTGCCTCCTTTTCGTTGCATTCTTCTTTATATGTTATTTTCAATTAGTTAAATGATTTTCAAATCATTTACCCAGTTTCCCACATGAAAAGACTTTATTACTACGGCGAATTTGCATGTTTTCTCATCATGTACATGGTTCCATCTCTGGCACAGCAGGGAGCAGAGGGGGAATGGGCAGAGGAACACAACGTGGAGCAGGTAACCGAGTTCTCTAAATTCTTCCCCTCTATTTAATGTGTATATATGAGGTCAAAATCAAGCTCTGATGCATAGTGTAGATGCTTTTTTTCCCCGTTAAACAGCCCTTTTATTAGGAATAATATAGTAAAAACATTTACAAACACCCAATTAATATATTAGGAATCATATAGCAGTGCATATGTAGACGCCGCATCAACTTTTCATATATCCAGGGAGCACATATATAATTGCCAGTTGCATATCTGTCACTTGACACCCAACATACATGCTTGAGTATACTGCGTATTGTTCAATTACTCTCTCTGTTCGATATTAATTCAAGTTCTAGGTGTGTTGCATGTCAAAGTTTCGTAAGTTTGACCAGGTCTACAGGAAAATGGGTTCAAACTTACAAACTAAAGTAGGACACATGATCAAATCCCACCAAAAGGTCTTAGGGCATCATACTGACCACAAATGACATGAGCTCTGCTTTTGCATTTGGAGGAGGGCATCATACTGATCTTGAATGAGTTCAGGGTATCAAATTAGTTATGCAAACACCTTGGAATAAAGCCACGTGATATAACATATGATTCGTTTTACAGGGTGTATCCAAGATGAGTAATCCATGCGATTCAGATGGAAGCCAGAAGGAAAGATCTTATTCTTCTGAGGAATTGTCAGGTTAAGTATCTTCTCAGATTAGTCAGTTACCCTGCAGCACATGCTTTCTTACTGTTGAAACAATTTTACAGCAGAAGACAGTCTATCTGCAGACAATTCTGTGGAGTCAGCTAATCTACGAATGCTTTCGAATAACTATGTCGTATCAATGCAATGCTATCTTACAAAAGCACAGAAGGTGAAAATAGATGCGCTTATAGAAAAAATTAAACCTAAATTTACAGTGCTAGTTGTGCAGATGAAGAAGTCAAACATAGAACGGCATACCCTGGTAAGTAAGTTTTATCATCTACATTTTGTATGAAAATGGCTCGCTGTCTGTATCAACACATATTATCTTGTTGTGATACTATTTAAGTCTGTCAGTATTTTGGTTTTAACTCAAAACTCCGAACGATATGTTTGCAACGAAAAACACATGCGTAACTAAATCAACACTATCGTTGCCTTTGTGACAGTTTTAGATTCTTAACTCTTTACTACTTGAGCTGTCAGATATAACAAGCTTAACAGTATCATCACATTCTGTTCCTTTTCTCAATTAGATAAGTTTTTTTTTGAAAAGGGGACTCCCCGGCCTCTGCATCAGAACGATGCATACGGCCACATTAATAAATAAGTAAAAAGGTTCAACAAGATCTTAAAGTCTGGAAACAAAACAAAATAAAGGCGAACTCACAAAGAGCCTCAACGCCGCAAAAAAAGGCCATAGAGCCACAACCGGCTGGCAAAACAAAGATAGGTAAACTAATCGCCTATCCTATTACATGGCCGCCATCCAAACCGGTTGAAGATATCCCGCGCTACCATCTCCCACCGGACAGATCCAGTAACCAAACGCTCCCTGGCCTCCATCGGAGTGAGTAAGGACCACATACGGAGCAGCGCCATACGGAGCAGCGCCGTAGCTCGGAATAAAACCTGCAAAAGATGAATAGTTGTTGTTCTGTTAAAAATCAAATCATTTCTGCAGTTCCAAATTGCCCATAACAACGCACATACTCCTACACGAATATGTCTAGCTGTGTCGGGCTCAATCCCGTCAAGCCACGTTCCAAATAACGTACCCACCGAATTCGGAGGAGTGATGTTAAAGGCAATTTGCACGGTGCGCCACAAAACTCTTGCCAGCGGGCACTCAAAGAAGAGGTGCTTAATGGTCTCGTCCCGATCACAGAAACTACACCTAGTAGATCCTGTCCAATTACGCTTAACCAAGTTGTCCTTTGTTAAAATGACTTGTTTATGTACAAACCATATAAACACTTTGATCTTCAAAGGAACTTTTACTTTCCAAACATATTTGGAACTAGGAATGACACTGGAGTTAATGACGTCGATGTACATCGACTTGACCGTAAATTCTCCAGACCTAGTAATTTTCCAACACAACTGATCGGGCTGATGAGCTAACTGAACCTCCATCAGTCTACTCACCAAATGGAGCCAAGCTTCCCATCGATCACCAACAAGCACCCTCCGAAACTGGATATTAAGGGGAATGGACTGCATAATCGTTGCAACTAACGCTTCACGTCGTTGAACAATACAGTACAGGGACGGGTACTGGAGGGCCAGTGGCGTATCACCAAGCCAAGTATCCTCCCAGAAACGGGTATTGTCGCCATCACCGACAATAAACTTTGTTCTATTAAAGAAGGTTGTCTTAACTCTCATAAGACCCTTCCAAAATGGCGAATCAGTTGGCCTCACTGTCACCTGAGACAAAGTTTTGGACTGCAGATACTTGTTACGGAGAATCTGCGCCCAAGTTGCGTCAGTCTCAACAGATAACTTATACAGCCACTTACTGAGAAGGCATCTGTTCTTGACCTCAAGATTCTCAATACCCTGACCCCCTTGGTCCTTTGGTCTACAGATTACATCCCACTTGGCTAGTCGGTACTTTCTCTTTAGTTCATCACTCTGCCAAAAAAATCTTGATCGGTAGAAGTCCAGCCTTTTCCTAACCCCAACTGGAACTTCAAAGAAAGATAGTAGGAACATCGGCATACTCGTGAGCACCTAATTGATAAGGATCAATCGGCCTCCATAAGACATAAGTTTTCCCTTCCAGCAACTAAGTTTCTTCTCAAACCGATCCTCGATGCATTTCCACTCTTTGTTTGAGAGCTTGCGATGGTGAATGGGTATACCAAGGTAAGTAAAAGGTAAGGCCCCTAATTCACATCCAAACAATTGCCTATAAGCCTATTGTTCCTCCTTGGCTCTACCAAAGCAGAACAACTCGCTTTTATGAAAGTTAATTTTTAATCCTGACAATTGTTCGAATAAGCATAGCAGCAGCTTCATATTTCTCGCATTTGCCAAGTCATGCTCCATGAAGATAATTGTATCATCAGCGTACTGTAAAATGGATATACCCCCATCGACTAGGTGGGGCACCAAGCCACCCACCTGGCCGGTCTCCTTTGCCCTACCTATGAGAATTGCCAACATGTCAACCACAATATTGAACAAAACAGGGGACATTGGATCACCTTGCCTCAGACCTTTGTGTGTCTGGAAATAATAACCTATATCGTCATTCACTTTAATTCCAACACTCCCTTTTTGCGTGAAGGATTCTACCTGGCGCCGCCAAGCTTCATCAAAACCCTTCATGCGTAAAGCCTGTTGCAGGAAGGGCCATTTGACCTTGTCGTACGCTTTCTCGAAATCCACTTTGAAAACAACCCCATCCAACTTTTTCGTGTGGATCTCATGGAGCGTTTCATGAAGGACCACAACCCCTTCAAGGATGTTCCTCTCCGGCATGAAAGCAGATTGGGTAGGCTGCACCACAGCATGCGCAATCTGTGTGAGCCTATTAGTCCCGACCTTGGTAAAGATTTTGAAACTTACATTAAGAAGACAGATGGGCCTGAATTGCTCAATTCTCACAGCCTCTGTTTTCTTAGGAAGAAGGGTTATCATTCCAAAATTCAGCTGAAAAAGCTGAAGCTGCCCAGAAAAGAGATCATTGAACATAGGCAACAGATCCCCTTTAATAATATGCCAGCACTTCTTATAAAACTCGGCAGGAAAACCATCGGGTCCCGGCGCCTTGTTATTTTTCATTTGCGAAATGGCCTCAAAAACCTCTTTCTCAGAAAAAGGAGCCGCAAGAATATCATTCTCCACCTCAGTGAGTTGAGGAACATCCTCAACCCGGGACTCATCCAGAGACACATAGTTATCCTCTGGAGGACCAAATAACTGCTTGTAATACTCTGTAATATACAACTTTAGGTTTTCCTGTCCTAAGATTGCTCCTTCATCTTGCTCAAGCTGAAAGATCCTCTTCTTTCTATGTTTACCATTAGCAATCATATGAAAGAATTGGGTGTTTGCATCCCCCTGGACTACTCGCCGGACCTTGGCCCACGACGCCCACTTCAATTCCTCTTCTCGAAGAAGTTCTTTCAGCCTCATCTCCGCGTCAAGCTTGGCATGAAGCTCCGCGGCCGGCAGCACCGTGGTTTCTGCTTTTACATCTAGGGACTGAATAAGGGAAAGGAGCCTTTCCTTTTCGACCTTATAAATCCCGCTAAGATGCTTAGCCCACCCACGCAGAAAACTTCGCAAATGTCTAATCTTATTCTGCCAGCGCTGAAGCGCAGTCTTCCCTCCTGCATCCTTAGCCCATTCTCTGGCTATGAGATCAAAGAAACCTTCTCACTCAAACCAAGCCAGCTCAAAGGAGAAAGAGTTTTTGTTACCCAGATGGGTGGCCTCACCAGAGTCCACGAGTAACGGTGTGTGATCAAAAATTCCACGTGACAAAGCCTCTTCCAGCCAATGACAAATGTTGAGCAGAGAAAATTCGTAGTAAGAGTTCATATCCTGAACAAAGCGTGCACTGATGGCACAACTCAGTCGCAAGCAGGCGAAGGATCAGATTCAGATAGGCGCCCAAAGGAAGGCTCATCTCATTATTATAAAGCAGCCAATACGCCTGCAGTATCTTATACTTCTAAGGATTTTTCAGGTCAAGTTTGTTCTGAAGTCAAATCAGTTACCCACTTACCCTTTGTTCTCTTTAGAATTGTTTTTACTGCAGAAGAGAATCCATCTGCTTATGAGTCTGTGCAGTTACATGATCCTCGGATGCCATCGAAGGATTATGTCTTAGCAGGAAAATGTGATCTTACACTAGCACAGGAGAAAAAGATACAAGCACTTCTAGGGAAAATTCGACCTGAAATCCCGGTGCTCGTTGCTCAGATGAAAAAGAGCAACGTAGAATCGGGTCGTGGTAATCTGGTACGTTAGTTTCACCATCCGTATTATGTTTCCTGCACCTTGTAATTTTCTTCCTCTTTGCATTTCCATCACCCCCACTCCCCCTCGAGAACAACTCGAACGCGGTTCACCAATACGGACATCACTAAATTTTGGCGTACACGTCCGGACGTGTCCCCGACAGGAATAGGGGTGGAGAACATCTAACTAGGGTCACCATATAAAAAGTGGACACTAAATTTTCAGTAATTATTCAAATAATTTTACATAGCAAAATGGTCGGACCCTACTTTTTTTATTATTCGTCGGATATGTTAGAATAAATCCGAGGCATTCCGTCGATTATCTGAGGACCAAGCAATCACACGAGCACGACACCGAGATTTGTTAACGAGGTTCACCGATATGGCTACATCCCCGGGCTTGACTACGGGCGCTCCTCCTCGTGACACCGTCACAATACCGCACCCGGTCGCCCTGGACGCCCGCACATGCCGCTGGCTTTCCCTGCATTCCGGTGCTATTATGTTGGCATAAGTTACATCGTGTGTGTAGCCCCGCTATGTATGAGAGGCCTAGGCTACAAGTGTCCTACTAGGACACGACTCCATAACCAATCTAAACACAGTACAACTACAAGTCCAACTGTAACCTACCTTTTACACTATATTCGACACAACTCCAACAAACTCCACCTTGGCGAATATACTCCACCACCCTGGATTTGTTCATGCATCAAACTTTCATGTACATTGGACTAGAGCTTATCCCATGAGTACCGCTGCTACTCCACAGACTCCATATGACTCCACCTGTAACTTGTAGTCCCTTCTTTTCTTGATCACAGTCAACACTCGAGCAAACTTAAGTTCCTTGCTACTCTAGTTTGTGCTCCCAACTTCCAGAGTATACGTCCAACGCCATCACATACTAATCACTGATCTGTGTGAAAGTGAACAACTCACATATTGAATGTCACACATAAGAGTCACCTGAACTCAACATCACTGCTCCTTTCTTAACCGCTTGTCTGAAACTAAGGATTTTCACCGTTGCTTGTAGTCACCCCGAGTCAAATTCGCAGTTGTCTCACAGCATGTATGACCACCAGAGCCCTGGCCCGTTTCCATGTACGCGTGCTAACCGCACGCCTCGCCGCTATTACCGCGTCGAGCCTCCGCTGTCCCGGTCGAGTCTCAAGGGCCGCGAACCCACACCACTTAACCCCCACTGCAGAGTACCACCGATCATCACCGACCGATGACGAGTTTCACGCTTCCATCAGACCATTGGGCTCCGGTCTGAACTGCATGTCACTCACTTTACCCGCTGAATAGGCTTCGACTCTCTGTCGACTTACGCCGTAGCCCCTCAATCCAGCTCCAAGTGAAGTCCTCCAGACTCCAGCTCCACCTTTAACATGACTCCATGGTAGATGATCAGTCCACCCCCACGCCCCATCGACTTCAAGCTCCGTGTATACACAAATCAATCCTGCATCATAGTCTTGTCAAAGCCACACAAGCCCTCAGCCTGCGCCACGTGTTTCCACGCCCAGAAGTTGGTCACCATCAGCATCACGCACCTATGTCGTCGTCGCCGATTCCATCACCGTCTTCTGTACCAACCGACTTGCGTCGATCCGTCAGACTGTCCAGGCCAACTGCCCTATGCGTCTCACCTGAGCCGAACTTTCCTGACTGCAACCATCTACAACTCTTCACAGCCATCATCGTCCATCTTAACTGGCTTGACACCCCGCAACACCTTCAAGCATACCTGTCGCGCCAACAATTTTTCACCCATGTTTGCCATAACCCAAGGTTTTCAGTTCTGTTGAACTTCTCCACCTCAAACCTGGTGCCCGATGACATCATGATTCTTCGTACGATTGACACTGCGAAAAATTATCCGAGCTTCCCTCTCACGTGATGCCCAAGTACACAAACAAATATGTACTACTAGCAAATTCCAACCAAAAACAACCTTCTGGTCTTCACGTGTGTAGCTCCCTGGCACTCAAGTCCCCGTGCTAGTACTGCCCTTTGTGTCAATACACAAACGATGGATATTTTCTTTTGCCGATCTAAATCTGTAGGTTACCTTGATGTTGCACGTCTACCGGCTCCTCTAGGGACTCGGTCCCTCTTTTTTTTTCTTCTGAAAACAGATCTCAACATGCCTTGTAGCATCAACGTGTCACGAAATCCATGGTGCTCCTGGACGGACCTCCCGCATGCCCCCTAGCTGCTCAACTCGCGGCTTCCTGCACGCCTATGGGCCTCCTGCCTGGGGCCACGCCCACGCGTCCATGGAAATTCGCCGCCGCCGCCGCTGGCTTAGCGTTCACCGCTGTACGCTCGCCCGATCAATCCACCGATCAACCGCCGCACGTCACGTCTGCTGCTTGCACACGTATCTCGCTCTGATATCCTTTTTCCGATCTCGCAGATAACCACGCCGCAGTCGGCTGCATCTCAACTCAATCCTTCCTCTAAATCAACGATTTACATCCTCCAGACAACCTAGCTCATGATACCACTTGTTAGAATAAATCCGAGGCACTCCGTCGATCATCCGAGGACCAAGCAATGACACGAGCACGACACCGAGATTTGTTAACGAGGTTCACCGATATGGCTACATCCCCGGGGCTTGACTACGGGCGCTCCTCCCCGTGACACCGTCACAATACCGCACCCGGTCGCCCTGGACGCCAGCATATGCCGCCGGCTTCCCCTGCGCTCCGGTGCTATTATGTTGGCATAAGTTACATCGTGTGTGTAGCCCCGCTATGTATGAGAGGCCTAGGATACAAGTGTCCTACTAGGACACGACTCCATAACCAATCTAAACACAGTACAACTACAAGTCCAATTGTAACCTACCTTGTACACTATATTCGACACAACTCCAACAGGATATGGGCACATGGCCCATGTTCTACTCTTCGTCGGAGTCTGCCTGTCCGTTGATGTCAGTGGTGGAGTTAAGGTCGATTATTGAGCCGGACCGACTGGCCTCTTCAGCGTTGCGGCCTGGTGTGAACAAGGTGGAGCTGCTGACCCCGGTCTCAGTGTTTCGTCAGGTTGGGACAGTTAGGAGCAATTTGCTGATTTGTGTTAATAAAATGAAAAGCTGCAGTCTCAGTGTTTTGTTAAACAATAATAACTGAATTGCTCATTGTCTGCAGCTATGTACATTTTATTGTCTTGATATTTGTTTTGGGAAGTCAGTGTCTTGCTTATAACTCAAACGTGTGAAGCATTTGTTTGCAACAAAATGCTTAAATCAACATTATTAGTTGAAGCCATATGTATCAGAACAATTTAGCCTTTGTGACAGTGTTAACTTCCTGACTCCTTAGTGCTTCAGCTGTCATAATTACATTCTGTCTCTTTTTCAATTAGGCAATACCCAAGGATTATGCACTCAAATACTTTCCATGTGAAAGTACAAGTATAAAACTCCAGCTGCCTAATAAGAACAAGGCTTGGAAGTGCAGATTGCATATCAGGCCATCTGGCGTGCATAATCCAGGCCGGCGCAGCCTCTATTGGCGTTTGTTTGCCGTTGATAATCATGTTAGGGAGGGTGATATCTGTCTCTTTCAACCGATGACAAATGACAAGCATAGGACATTCATAGTGATAGTCCATTTACTTCACAAAGCAAGTGTTGAAAGTTCCCCTGGTGGAAGAAGTGACGTTGGCTCAAACCACGGAAGGAGAAGTGCAAAGATGGTCTTGACAGCCAATGTTAATGAGGAACCAGCTACCGATGGTATGGCAGCATGTCAAAAATTCATGTGTCAAATTTCAATTGACATACTTACTGTCTGATTATTTTGTAATCCTGGTCAGGTGAAGAGATCTCACCTTCTGGTCATGAAAATGCTGGAGATTCTGACGATTCCGAGGGAGCTTCTGAGCCTCTCTTTGTGGCACCAGATAGACCTCGTCTGACGGATGCGCAGAAGAAGAAAGTATTGGAGAAAGTTCATGCTATTGGCTCAGAGTCTCTGCCCATCTGTGTCATCGTCATGAACAATACTAGTGTCCGTCTATGCAAATCCAGCAACAGTAGCAACTCCAGCGGCCCCTACCTAGTAAGTTCAAAAGTATGATTTTATATATCTGCATCTGTGTCACTAACATCCTCGCCGTCTATGCACATTAACAGACCTTCAGCAAGCAGTATGTGTCAAGGTATCTTGAAAAACAGTACTTTACTAGGCATCACGCAAAGAAGAATGTCATAAGTTTGGTGCTTGAACGGGAGGGGGGCAGTAGGAGGTGGCACACGGAGCTGCGACTAGGGAATAACCGCCCGATGATCGTTAAAGGATGGACGTCTTTTGCACGCGACAACCGCCTACAGGTGGATGACCTCTGCCTCTTTAAGCTGATGCGGAATGAAGAGACGCTGAAGATGATGGTCTACATCATTCGCCGTAAGAAGTGCTTAGCTTGAGGCATCGTTGGGCTCTTGCTACTCTGATTATCCAGAATCTGTAGGTGAACAACTAAGTGATTTATTTCCAAATGAGTCGGAGAAGAATGAACTTGTTTATTTTCTATCGTTAGAGGTCATCTCAGTAACTCTGTCAGCGCTTTGTTATATGTTGCTGGATGGTCAATTTTGAACGACTTGTTAATGTCTTGCTGGGGTACGAGGACATACGTTTTTTTGGCATGTTTATGGGTGTTCCGGTGCAACGATAAATGAAGTTCCACTCTTTCATGAATTGAGAACGTACAGAAATACAAATGCATTTTTGTGTAAAAAAGGAAATACAAATGCATTGCAAACCCCTTTTATAACAATTATAATCCCAAACGCAAAAGAAAAATATAATCATTGCGAACTACTTATTAATATAGGTTCTATTATATTAAATCAAAAGGCAATCAAACCAACACATTATTCTAATCAACAACTTAGATTAACAAAAAAAGTGATATAAATATGTATGCTTCGGACTACATGCTAGTACTGATTTTGTTTTAACGGAACATGGTAGTACCGATTTGTATAGGCAAAGACACATAAAAGGACTGATATCTGTGTTGTGTACTCTATTGATCTCCGTCCCATAATTCATCCTCAAATCATCGTCACCCAATCACCCCTTCGTCTCGCAATCAAGTGAACAAGCGACTAGGTTTCATTTGCCTCCCACGGGTCTACCTTGTGTCCGGTGGCCATAGGACCTTGGAGGCGTGGTGGATCCCGACCTTGCCAGCAGAAGGTTCCTACTTCGGTTTAATGTGTTTTGTTGAGTTTGATTAGGGTTTCCGTCTTGGTCAAGAAGACGTGGCCGTGACGGCTTCCTATAGAAAGAATAAGGTTCTCCCTGTCTATCCCCTGTCCAGAATCTGATAATTTAGTCTGTAGTCTATGTTGTCGAAAAGTGGTGGTTTGGTTGTCTTTCGTTTAATTAATTAATATAATTGAGATGCAATTAGAGCCGTTATAATCAGGACCCAGGACACGATTAACGGATCAGATAACTTAGTCAATGTGGTCGTACGTGGTGGCTTGTTTATCTTATGTTTACATAATATAATTGAGATGCAATTCAAGCCATTATAATCTGGACCCACGACATGATTAATGGATCAAATAACTTAGTCTATGTTGTCGAGTGTGGTGACTATGCCGTCGCCCAATGAAATTCACAGTTTGGCTATTCGCATCACACGACCTTGAGCAAAAACTAACAAAAATATATTATATTGATGGTATTCTTGGGGCTTTATCAATTTAAACTCGACGATTGTTTGCATATTGGTTCTAAAAATGGTAATTTGTTGGATGTGCAAGTGAAGAAAGGCACGCCAAGTAGACTTCGGCGCCCCTCCCGTGGGCAGCTTGGGAGAAAGCCTAGCTGTTACCGACACCTCTCCCACCTCTCCTCATCCTCCTTCTACCGCCACCGGAGGGCTTCGCCTAGAGAAACCCAAGTGGCGACGGGGGAAGTTCCACCGACTCTCGTCCAGGCGTGGCACTCATCTGGCGTCTAGGACTCGTGTCGCACTGTCTGGGGAGCTCTAGCGCCAGATTTGGCTCCCTTGTGGCGGCGGTACCTGTGGCCACAGTTGGGGGATGGTAGTGCAGGACAGAGGTACTGGCGGGGAGCGCGGTATGGTGGCACGGACGACACAGTAGTCAGGGTGGGCTACCATGCTCAGTCTGTGCCCAGATCTGGCTCCCTCCATGGAGACGGCTGCTTACACTTAACTAGGAAGGTGTTGCCCCCCCCCCCCAACCCCAAGTGCTAGGTTTGTAGCAAGCAGCTATATTTCTCAGGTGATCTCAAGGTTTATCGAACCAACAGGAACTTAGTAACACAAGCAATAATCAACACCTACACACCGATGCAAAACTTCTTGAGGACTACTGATATTGTCAGTCCCACTAGCTTGCTAGTTATTACTCCCATAAAGGATGTTGAAGTACCTGGCTCCCGAGAGCGTTCACGCCATCTGCTTCGCGCAAGTGTGCCGCGGGAACCTCCATGGGGCTCTCGGCGCCATTCGATCTGGATGAACAACGCGCACTAGGGTTGCTCGTGTGGGGGGGGGGGGTCATGATGGGTGGACCACGGGCGCGCCCGGCGCCACGGTTGACAGTGTCCTTGATTAGGGGTTATTCACCACGCCGTCTCCCGACCGTCTGGATCAGGCCGAGGGCCTCCATGGCGGTTCACTCATGGGCCACTTTGGGCAGCCCATGCCGCATACAAGGAGGTTACCACAAGACCTGGCGCACAAGACGAGGACTCCTCTAAACCCTAGGCCTCCGGTGTATTATAAAACCGAGGCCAGACTAGTCAATAAATAATTTGATATTCATTAGAACAATGCATGTACTCTGTACTATCCTTCATATGAATACAATCAAAAGCAGGACGTAGGGTATTATCTCTTTGAAAGAGCCCGAACCTGGGTAAAATCCGATGTCCATGTTACCATCGCTCCAAGACGCCTAGCTTAGGACCCCTACTACGAGATATGCCGGATTTATAACCGACAGCGGTCGTGTGGATTTTTTTGGCACACTCGCATGCGAGGTCCTGTGCACTGTCTTGTGCGCGGTGGGCCAGGTTGACCCGTCTGTCGGCGTGTTCGCCCCATGTCGGGTTGGTTCGGTCATGACAGGTAAGTCGTGTGTCGCGCCGTGTAGACCGGCTCGCGCTCCTACTCCGAGCTGGTTCTATCATGATAGGCAGGGCGTGCATCACGCCGTCTTACGCTGGCTCGCGCACGGGGAGTCTTATGTCGGCCTTGTTTGCTAGGGCCAGCCGGGCCCTGCACCGCATCCATAGCACCATCTCGCGTGTGGGACCAGCTTGTCAGGAAAGCCGATCCCGTGTCGGGCTGGTTCGCTCGTGCCGCCCTGTCCCGTGTCGCGTTTGTAGTGCAAGCTCGCGTGTGGGGCCAACCAGACAGGACCGCTGGCCTCGAGCCAAGCCGGTTAGCTCAGGCCAGCACGGTCCTGCCCTGCGCTCGCGGTGCCAGCTCGCCCGTGCGGCCAGCAGGGGAGCAACTAATGAAGGAGCCCTCCTTCGTGAGCCTCCCAACGATCACTTGAGGTGGGTGAGGGCGCGCAACTTGGCGCGCCATCCGGATTTTTTTTCGCACGCATTTTCGGCTTATGAGAGGGTTTTTCCCTCTTTTTCGGCCTTTTGGGTTTTCACCGGTCTTTCTTAGCTTTTGGACCAAAATAGCATTAAAAAACAATTCGCGAATAAACATATTTTTTTGTCCACTAGAGGCAAGGATTTGCTTCCGCAAGAGCCACGCCCGATCCTCTCGGAAATGAAAAAAAATGTGTTTCCTTTTTTTCTCCTTCTGCCAGAGGCATGGTTTTGCTTCCACGAGAGGCGCCGATTTGCTTCTGCAAGAGGCACGGCCGTTCCTTTCGGAAACCAAAAAAACTTTTTTTTCCTTCCATGAAAGGCATGGTTTTGCTTCCTCGGGAGGCACGGATTTTCTTCCGCGAGAGGCACGACCGTGCCTCTTGGAAACAGAAAAAAAAAACACTTCTTTCCTTCCGCGAGAGGCACGGATTTGCTTTCGCGAGAGGCACGGCCGCGCCTGTTGGAAACGGAAAAAGACGTGTTTTCTTTTATTTCTTCCACGAGAGGCACGGGTTTAATCAGGCACGGATTTGCTGTCGTGCCTCCTTCAGAAAGGAAAAAATAGTGCTTCCAGTTCAATTTTCTCGTCCGTTTTTTTGTGTGAAAAAAGTTCTTCAAAAGCTATCAACATGGGACGTAGTTTTGAAGATCTCGACACGAGGAATCCAATGATGAAAACGGTTCGAGATTTGGACACACGATTTAAAAAATAATTCTTTTAAGTAACGAATCTATGAAAAAAGAGAAAACTCTTAGGTTGGGACAAGCGACGCACATACATTGCGCCACCTGTTGCAACCTCAGGAGGTGGGAATGATCTTTGGGAGAAGTACTCCTTAATTAGTGATTTCGGCCTGTCAAGTTATTCCGTTGGTCTCACGAGGGTGTGTATGGACGCCGAGTGTGCTATTAGCCCAAGTCGTATGGCAAACCGGCTCACAGCCCGGCATGGGGCCTACACGCTGCCAAGCGGACCTGGCTGTCACGACGCGAGTCGGTGTATTCCGGGTCAGGGTGTTCTGTAGATTGTCTGGTCTTTTCCTTAAGGCGGTTGCATTTTCGAGTTTCTTTGTTTTATGCCGTCGGCTGGACGCGGCGCATGCTCGCAGCATAGCGTTCATCTTTGGCGGCTCAGCCATCGTCACGTGTTCAGGATTGGCGAGGTAGCAGGAAGACAGGGTTGGCTGATGATGGTTTCTCCGATGGAGAGGGGTTAGGTAGGCAGATGGATGAGAGAAACAGAAAAATGGACGGATGGGATCGCGATCTGTACGATGGTCACCTCGGCCAACGAGTATGCGCCATTTTGACCATGCCAGATTGCCCAAGTATCAGTGACGGGAGCTAGAGTGTGCCCGCCAGTGATAAAATGTCATTTCATCAATCTTAATTACCTCTTTACCATAATTATCACTTAATACATAACACGATAAATTACTTACTCTGTAACTTTACCATATTTACCAGGTAGCACATGATACAAAAAATTACTTACTCTGATGTCTTGGACCTCGAAGCTTAGACAACTTCCTAAGAAATTTTTCTGGGCTTTTTTTTTGTGAGGAAATTTTTGATCTATTCATCACATGTCATGGCAGTACAAGTAGCATTAGAAGTAATAAAAAATACATCCATTTCTGTAGACCATTTAGGGACGACTACAAAACCCTACTTGACTTCAAAAATACGCCTCAAAAAAGAACAGCAACCCTCCCGCCCACAAGTGCTGGGGTCCACGGGGATTCCATGGCCCCAAGGCCACACGAGACGAGTCGGACCGGTAGAGGCGTTGGTGGAAGGTAGAAGAACCCTAATCGCGTGTGGACTCGCTGCAAGAGGCGTAGGGGTACGCAGGCGTGCACGCGATCCGATTAACACGAGCGAATTGAATTTTTTTTTGCGGGGGCGAGCGTATTGATTTAATACATGAGCTACATAGGAAAGCAAATTCGTGGATTTTAATAGTGAACAATGCGTGTGGTAAAAATCCATGAATTTGTTTAGATTTTATAAAGTATATCATCATGAAACTTTGTAGGATGTACATGTGGATTTTTATTAGAATTTGTTGAAACACTAAAATTAGAATTTACGTTTGTTTTTAAAAAGGGCTCCACACGGTGCCCGAGCTCCATTAGAAATTTCCTGGTGCACGTGACTTATTATAGGACTCACAAAGCGACTTTGGGCTGCACGTGTAGACCGAGCGCGCACGCTAGAAGCTACCACTACCAGTTAGACAACCTTATTTACTTTGCCTTATCTAGTAAGCCACCGCAGTCTAGATATTTTTGGGGTTTTCTCCGCCAGCGCCAGCCGCCAGGTCTTCTCTGAGGTCGAGTCCGGGGACTCCGCCCAGTCTGCCTCCACCGCGTCCGCAGCCGGCCAGCACTCCGCTACACAGGCAGCCGTTGACCAGTCTGCCAAGCCGACGGTGGGAGAGTAGGTCAGTCTTGTGCTTTTTTTCTCCGATGCGAGCAGAGATTTCTTAACCCTGCTCAACTAATCAGTTGGAAGTTGGATCATGAATGTTTCTTTAATATGGTTTGTGGCTGTTGTTTTCCCGTATTCGTCAAAATCATTAGAACAGTTGAATTTGATGCATATGATTCTTTACCTTACATTCTTTACTATGTGGCCTCTCTCCCTGTTTTTTCTCTCGTTCCCGTTCTCTTCAGGACCACGGCACAATTTTTAGTTGCAAGCAGGCTCTCCCTGAACTAAACACATGCAACATCACTTGATACCACACTTATAATCTATTAGGGCGATTGTTTCAAAATTTTCCACCACCTAGGATAGGGTGGTAAAAGCCAATGCATTGGTGGTGACCGCCTAGGATAAGGGCAACTGATCTATCAAAGTCATTAAAACTTGAGCTTTTAAAATGACTTTAGAGTGAACTGTATTAAAAAAAATCAAAGCCTCAAGTGCAAGGTTACCAAGTAAGACACACTATAGAACACATCTTTTGGTGTTCACAACTTCGTTTCGACCACGTCTCTCCCGCGAGAGACCGGGAGAAACCCTAGGCACCGCCACCCCTGCCCCTTCCCTTCTTCCCCATCACTCGTCGCCGCCTGGTGAAGCCTGGCCTGCGTCAACATCTGCGACGATCCTCTTCCTCCTTGTCTGGTCGGCTGTGGCGCGGGTGCGACATCTTGGCGGGGATGCCTCGCCTTGGCGCAGGGCATGGTGCTAGGCGGTGCCTTAGCAGTGGAGGTTCCCATATCGTGCTCCGGAGGTCTTGTTTGGTGGCGAATTGTCTTCCCCGGGGTGGATAGGTGCTCAGGGCTCCCCTATTTGGCATGGATGAGAGGCCCCGGGCGAAAGCCTTGTGCTTCGGCGCCAGCACTGACGATGCTTGTGGGTGTCACGTCCCTCTTGGGGGAGCCGCTATGGTTCTTCTCGTCGAGCCAACGGTCCGGGTGAAAACCCTTGACCGTACCCTCGGTCTCGACGGTGGTGGCACGTTCTTTTGTATTCCTCCTGAGGACGTCATCATGTAGACCAGGTTACCTCGGGGGCACCACGCAATTGTTTGCGGACATTTTCGGATCCTAGTGCGAAGTTTCCTCAACTATGGCACGAGCGGTCGCACTTGCCCCCTTATGTTGTACGTGCTCCTCGTTGGCTCCACTCGCGGCCCTTTTTGTCCGTAGGCAGGCTCGGGCTCCACGATTCAGAGTGGGCTGGCAGGGCCCCTCTTCAGATACAACTTGGTATGAATGCCAGAATGAGATCCAGCGATTTCCCTTGGTGTCTAAGCTTAGTCCATGTTGGTATTCTAGGTTGCTTTGTATTTGGTTGTGGTTTCTCTTGTATTCTTTGTTTTCATTGATCTGCTTTGTAAGAGGATTTTTTCGTCACCATGTATATGTATGGTTGTGTTGCTTTATAAAGCAGGGCGGAAGCCTTTTTGGCATAACACATCCTTCATATTTTTCCGTCATATAAGACCAATTTGTTCCTGGGTTTATAGAATACCCCCTCCTTCTCTCCTTCGGGATGAGGGAAGAGACGTTGGTGCCCAGGTCCACAACCTCATTGTGGCTACCCAAGCGAGTGGACTTCCAAGCCGGCGTGGGCGCGCGCATCACTACATGCCATCTCTGTAAGCGGCCGCCTGAAGACCGGAAGGGGACAAACACCACCACCACCACCACCACCCGGAGTGCTAGAGCACGGTGGTGGCATGAGCGCCCATGACAAGGATGAGGAATAGAGCCCATGTGGCTTCTAGCATGCCCAGCGTCGAGGCAACATGACCCATTCAAAGGGCTCATGAGCATTCCGGCGCGAAGAGGATTGAGCCCTTCCGGTCTCAGACGTGCTACTCCGGCCCTATCTCATGACTTGCTGCTGGAGTTGTGACCCGTCGAACGCAAGCAAGGCTGCCTCGAGGAGCAGGACGAGGGGCACGAGGAGGCTAAGAGGCTCAACGGTACTGTGGTCGCCACGACAGCAGTACCCTCGCCGCGGATCTACAGTATCTCACAAGAGTCTGTTGGGAATGAGGCTGGCCACATCCAACTCTACATGCCAGAAGGGCATCCGTGACTATTGCATTTCGGCATTCGTGCCTATCCGTTGCTACTGCCATCTATCTAGTTCTATGTCCTACAGGACCACCTTCTCTACGATGAAGCCGACAAGGTTGTCGAGTGACTCATCAAGGCTATCACAACAACAATCGACAAGCTCGCCCCTCTCGACGCGAGATCCCTCTCCGGGCGATGCCACGATGGAGCTCCATTCGGAGCGTTGGAGGTGGATTGCCCGATGACAAAACTCGATTCAGGGTGATCCCGTCACGCGAACATAAATATACAACATATTTTAAATTATTGCATCTAATCTCTATATACAAGGGCGGATGAAGATTCTTTTTTAAAATTAAGGCTGAAGCGTTGTTTCTAAAGGGCATTCCAAATGTTTTGAAGGCTACGTGCCTTTTACGAGTCTGCTACAGTGGTTTGTTTAGCAAGCAGACTTTAAAATGGCAGTTCTAAAATATTGTGTGCTTTTGGGATCTACTAGAGTTAGAGCATCTATAGTCGGACAAAATCCGTCACCTAAACATCCATGGACGCGCCCCCAGACATCGTTGAACGACTCCTCATTTGTCCTCAGGACAACCACACTCCTGGTATATACAAATCTTTAAACCTATGCACGTCCATCATATGGCACAAATTCATTACCAATTCAACAAAGCAAGATAAAACCACAATTCAACAATTCATCACATGCCAAAAGAAAATACGACATTTCATAGATAGGTAATAAAAGAAGGACGCTGATATCCATCACACGTGTGGTATATTCGACATGCGCCCACACACCGTGTGTGGTGTGAGCAGGAGGCAGCCCACACGGGCTGTGTGTGGGCGGACATTAGAATTGCCCACATGTGTGGGCGAGGCTACTTCGTGCCACACGTCCAACAAGTACTACTCATCTCCACCCGCGCGTGTGGCACGAAGCAAAAATGCCCACACGTCCTGGCGCAGCTACATTAGGTACCCGCGGAATGATGATTTAGTTGCAATCCTGGTTGGCAGATGTAGTTATCCGGGATGGCAAGTGTAGTTATAAAAGCATGGCAACTCTATCTGTTTTGGTTAACTATAGTTGCCATGTCTAATTTATGGTAGTTGCCGCGTGTAATCAAACCGTAGTTGTCGTGTGTGATTAACTATTTGCCACATATGGTCAAACAGTAGTAGTCATGTGTGTTTAACTAGTTGCCACGTGTGGTACGGTCCAACCATAGTTGCCAGGTATGGTTAATCACAGTTGCCATGTGTGTTTATCTGGTTGCCACGTACGCGTAACTGCAGTTGCCGTCTAGCAAAGAATCACAGTTGCCATGTGTGTTTACCTAGTTGCCACGTTCACGTAACTGCAGCTGCCATCCACAACGTAGGAGTGTCGTGTGGGCGAAAAGCAGTTTGCCCACACGCGCATGGACTAGGTGGTGGCTGTGTGGGCAGAAACTAGTTCGCCCACGCAGCGCAGCTGGCAAACAGTGTGGTGCGGGCATGTGGGCAAACTCTCCAACACCCACACACCAAGCCCGTCCTACGTGGCATGCAAATTCTGCCTCAATGTGTCAAGATTCGTTCAAACTGCACTGGACGATGATCCACGCGCGTGTTGATCTCCTTCTTCTTAGCCTGGAGCCACTTGGTGGTTTCTCTTTGGCACAGTGGTTGTCCCTCCTTCCCTTGACCTTCCCAGTCTTCTTCATCCAATCCAATGGATTGCTGGAAGCTTATGTCATCGTTTTTCTTCAACTTCTTGTTCTCGTTCTTGAGGTCATTGATGAGTTGTTACCACTTTGGCTCACCGTTCAATTTCAACCAATAATGACACATAGTTAACGGGTTCCCCTCAGTTTGTTGGTAAAAAAGTGGCCGCCACCCCCATCTAGCAAAAAAGAATCACTCATGGCAATGCAACAAACAAAGCTAGTAATGCTAATGATGAAAAAATGAGGCAAATCAACTGGCGAGACTATTGACTCCAATGCCAAATTGGTTCCCATCAGCCACCAAAGAATAGTGGCCACGGAACTTGTTAACGCTCTCTTGGAGGATTTACCATCTATGTTGGACGGAGGCCTCACTACAGGTGGAATGGATAGGGCTCGACTTCACACATACCTTGTGTTCATGGTAATGCTTGTTGATCGTTTCCCAATACTTGTTGCCCTTTTTCTTGGTTCCACATATAGGGTCCATGTTTGTGTCAAACCAAGCTTGACACAACAAAACATCCTCATGGCTTGCCTTGGTAACTTCTTTTTTCTGTTAATAGTGGCCGATGTTTTCCCAACATCATACATAGGAGAGTTGGTATCCCCAAGTCATAATGCATAGGCTTTTGACCGTCATTGATCATCTCTGTCATGATATATAGCGTCCTATGATTACAAATAAACTATTAACATATGCAACAAAAATATCCAGTGGCATATGCAATAAGTTGATTGAATGGCATATGCATCCTTAATTTGATCCAATGGGGTATGAACGGACATACTCCCTCCGTCCCAAAATTCTTGTCTTAGATTTGCCTAGATACGGATGTATCTAATACTAAAGCGTGACTTGATACATCCGTATTTAGATAAATCTAAGACAAGAATTTTGAGACGGAGGGAGTACAAATCAATAAAAATGAGGCAATAAATCTATCGTGTCCTGCTCTGCCATTTCGTCGAATAGGACGTGGGTAGACTCGGCTATTCACGGGGTTGTCCGCGTCCGGTGGAGTTACGACGAATCATACAAAATGTCAAGCATATCATGTTGCGTCGAGTCATCTGGAATCCTCGGCCATTTGGACGACGAACAAACTCGGTCGCAAGCGAGGCAGATGTCATGTTCTCGGTAGCGGGGCAGACACGGACAGTGCAATCGACCGCAACGGACTAGACGCGTCCATGTCGATGTGGACCACCTCCTTATCTGTAGCCTCCCGCTCGTGCTACTTCCCTCGCCGCTCCCTCCGGATGACGTTCTCTGCCTTGAAACTGACCACCATTGAGTGCGCCGAGGCATCATCCATGCTAGCAGTGGAGGACGGGGTACTCGGCGATGACATATATGAAGCTAGACGCGGGCAGCGGTGCGGTCGGTGAACAATGGTGAAGAACGGTGAAGGCTCGGACACGAGAAATGGTGGATGGCTATAGATTTTGATGGACTAGGTTAATTTGGATGGATTAGGACGGGTTCGATTTGTCGGCCCTGACGTGGCGGACGCGTCCGGGCGCCCCAAGTCTTCCATATTCACCATTAGATATGGGCTGGGTTTGAGGTGTGACTGACAGCCGAACGTGTATCGCCTGCTTGAGGGGGCCGGTTGGACCACATTTTCTGCGGGACAGATCAGTGAAATGTGGATGATTTGGGTCATCGTTCTGCACAAGGCCCACCCAGCTAGATCAACCCCTCTTCCATCACATCCTAATCCACGTCGGTCTTCCCACCCCTAAACAAAACGTCAGTCTTCTCATCAGATAAATCAAGAGAGAAAATAAAGGTGAGCCTCCATCGTGTACCGGAGACGGAAGGGGGTGGAGGCGACGCGAGGCAAACACAGTGGGCACTGGGGGGGCAGGCGACGCGGGCCCTCGTCGTCCGATGTTGGAAAGCAGAGAGTCAGCGATGCTGCTGCGTGGTGGTCGCTTGGTTTTCAGGCGAAGAGTCAAGAAGGCGTCCGTTATGCTTTTGGACGCCTGGATATGTAAGCCATGTCCGTCCCTCTATCTCCTCTCCCCTTCTTCCTCCGGCAGTACCATGTCCACAGGCCATATGCTTCTCCACTAGGTTGCTTGTCATTTTTAACCTACTACTCCCCGTTACCTTCTCAATATGTTCAGTTCGAGTTGTCCTAGATCTGTTTTTATTTCCTTTTATTGTTCCTGCAGGTTATGCTATATTGGTTTCCCGATTATTGGCGGCTGGTTCTGGAATTTCTTTCAGGAGGATTCTTGAGCTGACTACTTGCAACGTCTGCCCTGACCAGGTTAGTTAGCATGGAATGCCAAGTGAAGATGAGTTCCTGGTCCACCGTATGCTGTAGTATGTAGGGGAGTGGCAAGACATTTCCTTTAAGCTATTAGCTAGGCGTGATCTATATCTCCATCCTGTAAAGTTTTTTTTCTTTGGTAAGTTCTGGTACTGTTAGAACTAATTAGGAATACAGAGGGGTCCCTGTGCACACTCTGAATTTCCGTGGTATTCGCAAAGACATTGGAATAATATACAAAATAAGTCTAGAGGGGTTCACATGGACCGCTCTTGTATTCGCAATGCCTTGGGAGTAAACCCTTCTTATATTCCCAATGTCAATGAAAATGCAAGAGGAGTTTACATGATGAAAAGGGTCTATGAAAAAAAAAACATTCGGTAATATGTACGCAAGGACCTTTTTTATGGCAAGTTATGTTGTCGTGAGGATGACAATTTCCTTTAGCAAGCCAAGATTTGCCAATTGCTTGCTAAAGGAAATTGCCACCCTCGCGACAACATAATTTGCCATAAAAATGTTTGATTTGCCATGCTAAAAAAGTCTGACATTTGATTTGTATAGTGAAATCCAAAACGTTATGTTGGAAAACATCACCAAGTAGGTAAGACTGTAAGAGTTACTCACTTCATAAATGACTAGCCTTGGCCTGTCTGTTTACCTTTTAGTCCGATGGAGCTCCCTTCATAAGAGAAGCTTTGGAAGGACATTCTGCATTCGTGCTAGGCAGCGGTTTTGATAGGATGGAAGAACTGTCAGGTCTTGGATGTTTCGAGTTCTTCGTGATCATACTTCCTAATTTCTTGAAGAAACTGGTACAGATCCCACAATCTCTTACTTCCTGTTTCATCTTCGTATTCCATTTCTGCGCTTTGATCTTCTGTGACTGGTTCAACACTTTGTTATCACCAGCTGTTTAATCCTCTTTGCAGAGGCTTCCTGACAAGTTCGTAGCGGTGCACGACGGCCGTGAGCCCCGGGAAGTGAAGCTGCGGGAGGCCGGGTGCCAGCATCGCTTGTGGGACGTCGAAGTAGTCTTCGACGCCGACTGCCACATGTACCTGAGGCACGGCTGGGAGCAGTTCGCCCGCGCTCATGATCTGCGGCTCGGACACTTCCTCGTCTTAAGCTATGACGACCGCCCAGCCGTGCTAACAGTGAAGGTGTTCGATGGAAGCATGTGTCGCAGGCACTACCAGCATGGCGATGTTGCCAGTACGTGCCTGTTTAAGTCATGTTAGTGTGAATCAGCAAAAGACGCCTGCTGTATCTTATACTGATGAGGAATTTCCAGCTCAAATTTCTTCTTAAATTAAATCAGTTATCCACTTACCCTTTATTCTCTTACTCTTGAAAAGAGAATCCATCTGCAGATGAGTCTGTGCAGTTGAATGATGTTCAGATGCCCTCGAAGGATTATTTCTTATCAGGGAAATGTGATCTTACAGTAGCACAGAAGGCAAAAATACATGAATTCATCGCTGAAATTCAACCTAAAATTCCAGTGTTTATTGTACTGATAAAGAAGAGCAATATAGACCGGCGTGGTACTCTGGTACGTTAGTTTCACCATCCATATTCTCTATCCCCCCACCTTTTAATCTCTCTCCACTTTGTAATTCCTTCAACCCTAATGAAATGAAAAGCTGCCCTGTCAGCATTTCGTCAAAATAAAAATAAAAATGAACTGCTCATTGTCTGTAGATACGTCCATTTTCTTTATCATACAGTTTACGGAAGTTAGTGTTTTGGTTTTAGCTCAAAACTTCTGAAGGATACGTTTGCAACAAAATGCATATGCATTACTAAATCAACGTTATCAGTTGAAGGAATGTGTATGGAAGAATTTAGCCTTTGTTACTGTGTTAACTTCTTACTCCTTGGTGCTTTAGCTCTCAGATATAACAAGCTTGACAGTATCATAATTACATTATGTCCCTTTTTCAATTAGGGGGTATCTAAGGAATATGCTCTCAAATACTTTCCATGTGAAGATACAAATATCATTCTCCAGTTGCCTAGGAAAAACAAGGCTTGGAAATGCAGATTGCATATCAGGCCATCCAGCATATCTAATCCAGGTCGGCGCAGCCTTAATTGGGGCCCCTTTGCTTGTGACAATGATGTGAGGGAGGGTGATATCTTCCTCTTTCAACCAATGACAAATGTTAAGCAGAGAAGATTCCTGGTGACCGTACATCTAATTCACAATGCGACCCGTGATCATTCCCCTTGTGGAAGAACCGACATTGGCACAAATCGCGGAAGTACAAGTGCCAAGATGGGCGGTGTGAAGGAGGAACCACCCATCAATGGTACTAAAATGTTGCAACTGTTAGGATGCATGTGTCACACTTCGGAACATGAAGAGCATGAAGTCTCTGAGGATTCTGAGCGAGCTTCTGAGCCTCTCTTCATCTTGGCTGAAAGAGCTTCTCTATCACCAGAACAGAACTTGAAATGTCTGGAGAAAGTTGAGGAGATTAAGTTCAAACCGCCCTTTTATGTTGCCATCATGAGCAAAAGCAGTGTGTGTCAGCGTGGCAGCCGATGTTCTGCGAAGCTAGTAAGTTCAGGGAAAACATTTTCTCTTCCTTTCTGTCAGTTCCTCAATTGCAACAAATCTCCCAAGTATCTCTGCACCGGTGTCAGTCTAACATTTGCCCTGTGTTCTAAACAGCACTTTGGCTCTCAGTATGCGGCCACATATCTAGTTCAGAAGTTTGCTGCTGGCCTTCATCGTGAAAAGAATAGTTCAATCAGTTTGGTGCTTCAGCGGGAGGGTAAGAGCAGATCATGGCCTACCAAGCTGCAATGTAAGTATCGCATGGGAGACACTTGCAATCAGATGACCTATCTCAATGGATGGACGTCTTTTGCCCGCGACAACCACCTGCGGGTGGGGGACATCTGTCTCTTCAAGCTGATGGATAATGAGGAGCAGCTGAGTATGATGGTCTACATCGTCCGCCGCTAGAAATGTTAAGCATGTCTTGCATGCTGCTGCTGCAATGATCTTGAACTCTGGGAGAGTGGAAAACTCTGTGTGGCTTATATCCAAATGACGGGCTCGTACGTACAACAAGAAACTTATCTGCTTATCTATATCATTAGAAGTTATCTTAGTGTTTTCTTACTTCTGCCAGAACTTCCTTTTAATCAGTGTAATTTGTATGGTTCAAGTTTGAACAAATTATTATGTGTTGCTAAGGTTGATTTGACTTGCCCGTCAAAGAAAAAGGTTGATTTGACTGAACTTTTCTTTACGGGATTCACTGTGAGAAATGTTAGCCTTGCATGCTGCTGGTACGTTGATCTTGAACTCTCTGAGCGAAAGGTATGTGGCCTTTCTCCAAACGAGGCAGTCATTGATCAGGAAACTTACCTGTTTATCATTAGACGATTATATTGGTGGTTTCTTGGTTCTGTGAGAACTATGTTAATTGAGAGTGCTTTGGATGGGTCCGTTTGACCAATCTGTGATGTGTTGCTGACTGCTGATGTTCGGAGGCACAGTGGATTCTCTGCAGCAGCGAGAGGATTTGTTTTGAGAATATGGAATACTGCTGCCGTGTGTCGGTGTGTGTGTACATAGAAGGGCCCAGAAAGAATTTGAGGCACACGAGTAAATGTACTGTTCAGACAGAAAAGGTGAAAAAAAGGGGCACTCTTTAAATATGATCCGTATTTAGTCTCAGTTGGAAATAAGAAGATACGAGTAGCAGTGAATTGCCTCTTGGGCATTGCCTTCTCTTCATAGACAGAATTACAAGTTGTACTATACAACAAGATGAGATCACAAAGAATCAATCAGATATGATATGCTAATGATCATATTCCTAAGAATGGAGATATTTACGTCAACACTCCACACAATCTCAACAGGCTGCGTCGTAATTTCTCCAGCATGACTTTTGTAGTAGTAGTAGGTTTAGTGAAGGCATATGTCACTTGATCACTAGAAGACACAAAACTAACAACCAATGCTCCTTGTGCCACCTTTTCTTCGAGGAAGTGGAAGTCCACCTCAATATGCTTCGTCCTTGCATGAAATGCCGGGTTTGCACTTAAGTAGGTGGCGCCCAAATTATCACACCATAAAACCGGTGGAGCTGGTAGGGATACTCCCAGTTACCTAAGCAAAGATTGCACGTAAGTAGCTTCAGCAGCACCATTTGCAAGAGCCTTGTATTCTGCCTCGGTAGATCGTGAGACTGTCGGTTGTTTTCGAGCATTCCATGAAACCAAGTTAGGCCCAAAGAAGACCAGAAAACCGCCCGTGGAGCGTATGTCATTGGCAAATCCCACCTAGTCAGCATCCGTGAAGACACTCGAAAGTGTGGAGCTTGACTAGCGAATGTTAAGTCCAGTGGTCACAGTACCCTTGATATACCTTAGTATGCCTTAACAGCCTCCCAATGCACATCAGTGGGTTTGAACAGATATTGACGCAGCTTGTTTATTTATGGCAAACGAAATATCAGGATGAGTGGGCGTGACATACTGCAACCCTCGAACCATACTCCAGTAGTTGAAGGCATCATCAAGAGTGAGTGGAGTACCAAGATGTGATGCCAACTTAATGACATGGAAGTAGAAACCTTCTTTCAATCCTCCATATGTGCGCGATGAAGAAGGTCATTAGCATACCTGCGCTGAGAAAGCACCATTCCCCCTGAATTATAGATGGCTTCACACTACTGGAAAAAGGCTTATAAGTAACCTCTAATGAGTGGCGGGCTCTGCCTGGAACCTTCCACAGCTATTTTAGAAAAGTATCAGTGACGGGTATTGTTACTTGACCGTCACTGGTTCTTACACCACAGTGGCGGGCGCAAATAAGCACCCGCCACTCTTACACTCTTCCGAATTTCTTCATGGGCGAAACACGGTAGTGGCGGTCGCCTTCTACATGCCCGCCACTGTTGCCTGGCCAAGGCAATGGTGGGCAGTGAAAAGCGCCTGCCACAGCTATATTCAGGTGACCCGCGTTCTATTTGTTTCAATTTTTCAAGGATTAGCAGTGGCGTAAATAACCATCCGCCACTCCTGCGAACTGTGGGAGCATAAGACTTGTGCAAACCGACTTTGGGCTGTACGTGTAGAGCAAGCCGGCACACACTAAAAGCTACTCCCTCTATCTTAAAATATAAGACTTTTTTGGTCTAAATGTTTAGTGCATATACAATTGGATTTGGCAAATCTGATCCCTCAAACACCTGCGGACGCGTCCGCTGAAAGTGACCGGCCATGCCTTAAATAATTGATTCCATAACTGAATACCTTAAATTAGAAATCTCAAATATATACTATTACATGATCAATCTTTAAGCGAAGCTCGTCCGACTCCGCCGTGTCCATGTCCGGCGGCCGGCTGCGCCCGTCAGACTGTTGGTCCGATCACCGGTGAGGTAGAGTAGGACATGGGACACGAGCGGCTCACGGGACTCAAGGCGTCACCATCTCCTATGCCCTACTCTTCCTCGTCGGAGCCCGGAACCCTGACGATGCTGATGGATGTCAGATCAATGATGGATCCATCCTCGGACGAGCCGGCGACATCCACCATGACGCGGTTGAGGCGCCCGGATTGGTGCACCATACGGGGGCCCGGAGAATGTGACTCCGCCTCGCCAACGTCCACCGCCACAAGGGCTGCCGCCGCCTCCCGCGCCCGCTACCTCGCATGGCAGGCACGCCACGTCATGTTTGCGTCAGCCGACGTCCATGTTTCGTACACCTCCATCTTGGCGTGGGCAGCAAAGACACTACTGCAGGAATGCCCAGCAGTGGCGGGTGCAAAAATTCTAGTAGTGGCGGGCCAGGCTCTCAGGGCCACCCGCCACTGACCTCCTGCCCCTGCTAAGGGGGCATCAGTGGCGGGCACCTGCCCGCCACTGGTAGGTCCCTAACAGTGGCGAGCAGGGCAACCTGCCCGCCGGTGTTGACGATCTCATAGCAGTGGCATGCAGCCGTACCTATGGCGGGTGAGTATCCGCGCCAGCCAGTATCATGCGAAGTACGAGCGGCGGGCTCTTGTTTGTGCCCGCCACTTATTGATGCACCAGGCTAGAATAAAAAACGCTTAGCTGATGCAAATAGGGGAAATTATCAATTAAATGCGAGCAAATCAGGAATAACTAGTGGTAATCACTGGAAATAAAGAACGAGAAGTACATTAAGAATAAACGAGTTACACAAAATACATGCTCATCAACTAGATTGTGCATGACGCCAAATATGTTTAGTCACAGTTTCGGTTTTGCCCATTGCAATGCGCTAGGTAAGGCTCTTTTGTTGGTTGGAAACATCTTCTTCAGAGTTATAATAGAATAGGCCAGACGTGAAGCAGACCTCCTTGTTTATGATAGCCGCTAGCTTGACTTGTAGTTCTTCGAGCACTAAGCCAGCTTCAGGTTGATTTTTTTGTGCTTCTTGACCCCATTTGAGGATTTTATCATGCTGATTTAACATTTTCGTGAACCGTATGAATTCTTCCATGTGAATGCAGGTGTAGAAGCCACAGGCCAGACTAGTCGGCAGTTATTGCATACAAGATAGTGTTCCATTTGAAGGCAATCATTTTCTTTCCACTTCCTTTGTAGTGTTTCTCAACCGTGTGGCCTCCTGTAGTATTTCAATAAAAAATACAATCATCGAGAAGGTCCTTCAGGAGGGACCAGTCTTTTCCTGGGCTCTTCGTGGAATCCAGCAAGTAACAATTTTCCACCTTTGCGGTCTTAGCATGAAAGTGCGTTATATCGACTAGAGGGGGGGTGAATAGGCTATTTTTATGAATTCTTCACTGAGGAATTTGCCAGTGAGGAAATTCCTTAGAGAAGAACTACTTGCAGCGGAATAAGTACTCAAAAGTATGCATAGCAGAACACAAGCATGGCCATCATGATGAAATGAAGAGAAGCATAGAGTACAGAAAGCGTAAACACAGGATAACACAGGATGAAGACAAACAGACTGAAGAAATTGAACTGAGGAAATTGAGAAAGTCTTCAGTCAAAGTCTTCAAACACAGATATGAACAAGTGCACAACACAGTTATGAGGAAATAAAAGAGTTGAGGAAATAGAACTAGTTGGCTTGATGAAGACAATGATTTGGTAGACCAGTTCCAACTGCTGTCTCAGTTGTACGTCTGGTTAGGGCGGCTAGGTATTTAAACCTGAGGACACACAGTTCGGAGACCCAGTCCTGAACACGCAGTCCAGGACACTTAGTCCTCACCGTATTCCCCTTGAGCTAAGGTCACACAGACCTCGCCCAATCACTTGTGGTAAGTCTTCAGGTGACTTCCGAACCTTCACAAACTCGGTCACTTGGCGATCCACAATTTCCTCTTGGATGCTCTAGACCATGACGCCTAACCGTCTGGAAGAAGCACAGTCTTCAAAGGTAACAAGCGTCGGATCCACGCAGGATCAATCTCTTCAGTGATCCTCAATCACTTTGGGTTTGTAGGTGTTTGGGTTTGGGTTTTCCTCACTTGATGATTTTCGCTCAAAGTCCTCGGAGGATGGATGCTCTGAAATGACAAGTGTCAGTTTCTCTCGGAGCAGCCAACCAGCTAGTGGTTGTAGGGGGCGGCTATTTATAGCCTAGGGAGCAGCCCATCATGATAAGACATAAATGTCCTTCAATGATATGACCGTTAGGTGGGTAGATATTTTGGGACAGCTGGCGCGTAGCACAGCAACGGTCGGAAATTTGAGTATCAAATTCCTCATGGCTATCATATTCCTCACTGTGTAGGCAATCCGCACTGGCGAATTCCTAACTCCTCAGTCAGAACAAATTCCTCAGAGACAAGAAGAACTTCGTCTCTGTCACTGAAGAATATGACTGAACTGTATGAGATTTCCAATGGCTTCACTCGAAGGGATTGGTAGGTGTAGGATTTTGAGTTGAGCATCACATGGAAATTTTTCCTTAGTATTTCCTCGACCCCCTTTAACAGTACGGTGTTTCCTATGACTCAAGAAAGAGAAAATAAAACTATGAAAACAAAAGTCTTCACGCTTCATGTTCCTCAAATGAATACCAAGTCTTCAAGGTCACACCAATTTCTTTACTTTCAAAGTCTTCAGAAAGTCTTCAGAAATCCAAAGTCTTCGGTCGAAGAACTTCATTTTTAGGGGTCGACTTTCTCTGTAAATATCAAACTCCTCATAGACTTATAGACATGTGTACACTCATAAACACATTAGTCCCTTAACCTATAAGTCTTCAATACACCAAAATCACTAAGGGGCACTAGATGCACTTACAATCTCCCCCTTTTTGGTGATTGATGACAATATAGGTTAAGTTTTCAATGGGGATAAACATATGAAGTATAAATACTGATATTGAGGAATTTGATTGCAAGATATAGAAGAACTCCCCCTGAAGATGTCCATAGTGAGGAATTTGCTTTTGAAGCAATGCACACTTAAAGAGTTGAATCATGGAGATCTCCCTCTATATCTTGTAATTCATACACGCATTTGACATAATATATGAAGAATTTGAAATGCATGATGAAATATGGTGACTGATGTAATTCAGCATGCGTGCAATAACATTAACGAAGAATAAGCATGCATAAGAAACAACAAAAGTATCAGGCCACCATAGAGTTTAAGTTTAACACTCGATCCAACAAAGTCATCAGAAGAACGAGAGTTGTAACTTAGAAAAAAACGCCCATATAAGATAGACCCGCTTGAAGACTAACTCAAATTTCTCCCCCTTTGTCATTGAATGACCAAAAGGTTCGAAAATGAGGACTAACGCCCCTGAAGACTAACTCAAGTTGATGAAGGAGCGTCAGCGTTGTTGGGGTCGTTTGTTGTAGTAGGGCCTGCCGCAATGTCGTCCAAGTCTTCATGCTCGTCGGTGTCACGCGATGAAGAATAGGAGCTGGCCACCAAGGTCGGAACCTTGACCTTCTTGTATTTCTTCGGTGGAGGTGCAGACAGTCAAAGTCCTCCTTGAGACCCATTTTCTTCAGATCTTCTGCGCTATAAATGTGCGACAGAACATCCCAGGTATGGTTGAAGGTTTCATGGAGGTAGTAATGGTTTTTCTTCACTGCATTGTGGGTAGCAGTCATGTTGTGAAGAATTGAACCAAACTGACGCTTGACCCATTTGTGATTGCGATCAACCTTTTGGTGAAGACTGAGGAGAAGCTCACGGTCAGTCATCACCCTGGGAGCTGTGCCTTGAGGATTTGGCTTGGTTGCGTTGGCGGCAGAGTCATGGGTGGCAGAGTCATCATTGATGGAGTAGGATGCAGCCTTGCGAAATTGACCATCCAATGGACGAATGCCTTCATCAATAACAGCAGTAGCCTTGCCCTTTTCATCAGCTGAGGAAAATGTCCATTTGAGGACTTCAATCGGGGGCAAGTAGCTGCAATGGTTCAGTGTATCAGCTTTGTAATTGAGTGAAGACCTTGTTCTGATGAATCTCATAATCCACGGAGCATAAGGCTTCAACTCAAATGGTGACATTGCGACATTTGCCAGAGTCCTCATGAAGAAATCATGGAAGTTGACGGGAACGCCATGAATGATATTGAAAAGCAGATTCTTCATGATGTCAACGACTTCTTCTTCATCCGAGTCGTGGCCCTTGATAGGACTCAATGTCTTCGTCAGAATGCGATAGACAGTCCGAGGCACATATAACAATTCCTTCACAAGGAATTTTGTTCTTGGGGCCTGACCTGGCTTCAATGGCTTCATCAGCACTTGCATATAGTGACCTGTAAGCTCAGGTTCACTGTAGAAGCAACAAGCAGCTTCAAGGGGAGGACTGAGAGGCAAAGCCCGAAGCAATTCAGTAGCTGGTGCCTTGTAGTGATTATTTTCAGACATCCAGTCCAGCACCCATGAATTCACATCTTCAGAGTCTCCGGTGATGTGCAGAGTTGCATAAAATTGAAGAATGAGCTGGGGTAGAATTTGATGCAGATGGAAGAATTTGAGTTGAGGTAGGCGCAGGAGGAGCAGAGGAATGTGGTTGATTTTCTTCAGGCACAACTGATGCAGTTACCCTGACCTCTTCATTTTCTTCAGGCGCACCACTAGTGGATGCCCTGGCAATTTCATCAGCGGCTGGAATGCAGTCATCAGCCCTGGAACTCACATTTTCTTCAGCAGCCTGATTGTGATCAGCGGTGCTGGCATGTTCTTCAGTTTGCTGAGCAGATGCTTCAGTCTGAGGAATTTCTTGTTGCAATGGGGCTGCAACATTGGAGGTGAACTCTTAGTCAGTTTAACAAATCTGACCTTGGCTCCTTTCCAATCAGCATAGTAAGCGTTAAAATCATCGCTGAGGACTTTGATTTCAGACTGGATCTTCACAAGTTCATCAGTTGTCATAGAGACAACGTTGTTCTTCAGGAATTTTTCCTTCCTGTACTGCGCTTTCTTGAGCTGCCTGGCCTTCTCAAATTTCCATTTCTCTTCTTGGATGAAGGCAGTCAGCATATGACTTTGGCCAGGAGTCAGCTTGAAGTCAGGCATAGGAGTGTTTGGGTCCTTGTGCCAGAGATCAATGTAATCGAGGATTAACTTTGGATCCAAAAGCAGAGGCACATTTGTGCCCTTGGCTCTAGCGGCCCTGACTTGCCTATCTCTGATGATTTCAGCAAGTTCTTCATCATCAGCTTCGTCTTCTTCAGATGGCACTTGGAAGGCGACCTGCTTCTTGTGAGGACTTGGGCGAGAGCCTCGTCCAGCAGTGGTCTTTGTCTTCAGCAGAGAGGGTCCTGTTGAAGAATTTGGTGCAGCTGAGGAACTAGTTGAAGCTCCTGAGGCAATAGAGATGCATGTAGTTCTTTGGCACGTGGCAAGATGCACAGGTGCTGAGGATTTGGTTGGAGCAGCTGAGGACTTTGGAGGAGCAGGAGCAGCGTGAGGAATTGGCCGTGAGGGCTTAGCTGAGGAACTTAGCCGTGAGGGCATTGAATAAGAAGCACTTGGCTTATGCGCAGGCTTCTTTGCCATGGATTTCTTCGGCCTTACAGAGGCCTCAGCAGCAGCAGCAGAGTCTTTGTTGAATTTCCTCACTGCATCTTTTGCCTGTTTGGCCAGCTTGGCCTGGCGCTTGGCCCATTCTTCAGGATAATCTTCACCATGCTTGAGGCTGGTGAGATTAGCTTCTTGGCCAGGTGCCAACGGAGGTCTTGAGCATGGAGGATTGAGTGCGAATTTCTTCATGTACTTGGGAGTCACATACCTGTACTCCCTCCACACTAGTAGGAAAAGGGGCTTTTACCCCGGTTGGTAAGGGCCTTTTGTCCCGGTTTTCGAACCGGGACTAAAGGGCCGTTACTAAAGCCCTAACCCATTAGTCCCGGTTCTTACACGAACCGGGACAGAAGGTCCTCCACGTGGCCGCTGCTGCCAGCCCAGGCAGGGGGGCCTTTGGTCCCGGTTGGTGCCACCAACCGGGACCAATAGGCAGGGCCTTTTGTCCCGGTTGGTGTCACCAACCAGGACCAATAGGCATCCACGCGTCAGCATTTCAGGGGCTGGGGTTTTTGTTTTTTTTTGAAAGGGGGGGGTTGGGGGGTTAATTTAGGTGTTTCATATATTGTGTTAGCTAGCTAATTAATAGAGAGAAGTGTCCTCTCTTATCTCCGTGCTTGGTCGACGCTACGTACTATATACGTATGGAGAGGACTAGACACGCTAGCTAGTAATCAAATGAAGGAAACAGAAGATCGTCATGAACATATGCATACAGAGAGAAGTGATATCGACCACCATGCTTGAGGCTGGTGAGATTGGTCGAACAACAAGTTCTCGTATATCTATCCGACACTACCGGCTACATATATACAATAATTATCTCTTACAATACAATCTCCTAATTAAATTGTAAGAACACAGGGTCCACATAGTATTCTCCGTTTTCAGTGATCACGTGGTCAAGGAAGAATGCCGCCAATTCCTCTTGAATTCCTCGCATACGATCTGGTGCTAGGAGTTCATCCCGCTTCCGAAACATCTAATTTGAAGAAGGGGGTCAATACATATATATATATATGAATAAATGAAACTCAACACAAATGATGGTAATAAAATAAAATTGTGAATATTATTGCTTACGCACTTCATATTGTTCTTCAGTGTAGCCCCGCTCACAGGTCGTGTAGCGGATGGACTCGCAAACGTAGTATCCACAGTAATTATTCCCGGGTTCCTGCCACAACCACTTTACAAGAAATAGAGGTCAATCAAACTAATAAGCAAGCATGCTAATGGTATTGATGAAAACTAGCGCTTGAATCACTAGGAGATGCGCGGAACATGCTACTATAGTACTTACTTTCGGGTGTTTAAATTGTAGCTTCTTCGGCAGTCCCGGAGCTTTTGTGGTGAATTTTCTCCAAACCCTGCCAGACAAAGAAAATAATTACTTGATATCAGGAAATGAACAAAGTTGCTGATATGGTGGATAATGATCGATTTAACTTACTTCTCGAGCATTTGAGTCATGTTCGCATAGTCCTGGGGATCTTTCCGTCTCGAGTCTAAGACGGTTACTACTCCCTGCTCAAGCTTAATCTCTAGGAGAATAGAGTGGAAGCTGCGCATGCATGCATAAGTCATCAATTACATTACCATAACCTGGACTAATAAGGGAAACCGAATATGCACAAGACAGTAACACTCACTTGAAGTTGTAAGGAAAGAGTATTATATCTTTGTTTTGATTTAATACCAACGATTGTAGCAAGTTGGCCTCGGCTTCTTTGGGATGTTTTTCAACCGTATATGCATCTATGAGATTTGTGTTAATGAACCCAATATCACTGATTTGTCTTTTCTTCAATTCGGCGATCTTCAATCTGCATAATATAGTGAGGATAATTATAAATACATGCAATGAAAGAGCTGACCTATATAGAGAGACTTAATGACAGAAGTAGTACTACTTACAGACAGTAGCAAGTGATCGTTGTTTTATCGAGGGCCTTTTGATTGTAAAACTAGAAGAAATCCTCAAATGGAACATTCAGCAGTTCAATTCCAACGAGGTCATGCTCCAGTTTAACTCTCAGCGTCAAAGTACTCGTCCCATTAGACTCTCTGCAGGTTTTCATGTACCAATCATGTAATCTTCGCATCATCATTGTTAGAGATCTTTCATCTTTGACGAGAGGCTTCCCGTAATGGTATTTGTGTTCGTCCACCTCCATGATTTCATAATGTACATCGTTGGGCAGGTAATCTCCAAGATTGCTATAACCGGGCACCATCCTCGGATCAGTAGCGACGATGTCTTTTGACACCTTGAGCGGGGGGCACGATTGGTTCGCTTGTTCGCCGAGCTGGGTAATTTTTTTCCCAGCTCGTCGTTCTTTTAACCTTTGATCACTGACAGTACTTCCCGACCGCTCCGCTTCGGCATATGTCTTTGCAAGAATGCGCTCATAGTTGCCTCTCGGCGGAGACTTTGGTGGTTTTGTCAGGGCAGCCAGAGTGCGCTTTGCTTTCACCGGATCTACCTTCTCCTCCGGAGGTGGATGTTTCTTTGCTTTAACCCCTTCAAATAAGTTTGTCACTTTGGCTCGCACGATCTTCTTGGTTTCCTCCTCGGTCCTCTCGTATGGTAACTTCTCTGGAGTCTTCAGAGAAGGACCGAATCTGTATTGCCTCCCGCCTCTGGCAGCTGTACTGCTAAACGCCGGCAGAGCAGACGGAGCGGCTGCGGATGTCTTCTTTCCTTGCTTACGAGGCGGAGGAGAAGGACTACGACGCGCCGGAGCAGCCGTAGCGGCGGCGGGTCTCTTCCGCCCTTGCTGACGAGGCAGAGAAGGAGGAGGCTGGCTGCTCTGGCGCGCCGGCGCAGGCGGAGAAGCAAGCGGAGTGCCGCCACGCGCCGGAGAAGGAGGCTCAGTGCCCTGATCACTCGCCGGAGGAGGAGGCGGAGTGCCGCCACGCGCCGGAGAAGGAGGCTAAGTGCCCTGATCACTCGCCGGAGGAGGAGGCAGAGGAGGAGGCGGAGTGCCCTTACTCGCCGGAGGCGTCCAGTTCAGAAGGTTGATGAGCTCCTTCCGCCATAGGCACGGAGTTTTCAGAGCTAAACCCAGCCGAGTCTCCCCTTCATCGGTAGGGTGGTCAAGCTGGAGGTCCTCAAATCCCTCCGTTATTTCATCCACCATCACCCTAGCATATCCTTCTGGAATCGGCCGGCAATGGTAGGTTGCGCCGGGTTCAGGAGGTAAAACAGAGCCAACAGCCGCCTTGACTTTGAAGTTCTGCCATTGCGCCATAAGGTGGCAATGTGAGACTCCGTGATGGCATCCACGGGGTAGCTAGCAGGAGCCGTCAAGACATGCTCTAGCTGAAGCAGCTCGGTGGAAGCCACGCTGCTTCTCCGCTGAGATGGCGGGGTAGCTTCGGGGGTTGTTTCGGCATGTCGATTGCTGACTTGTTCCACTAGCGCTTGAACCCTTTCGTGCAGCTACTGAATTTGGGTCTGCTCCATTTTTTCCTCCTCTCCTGGCTTTTGTAACCGCCTGCATCCGGAAAACCAGCCTTCCACGGAACGGAGCCTGGCGTGCCTCGTGTCCGTCCAGGGTGCTCAGGATTCCCGAGGGTCATTGTGAGCTCGTCATTCTCTCTGTCTGGAACGAACGTCCCTTCCTGCGCTGCATCGATATATTGCTGAATCTTCTTGACTGGTATTCTCAAAAGCTCGTTCGTCCAAACGCACCTCCCTGATACAGGGTCCAAGGTTCCGCCAGCCCCGAAGAACCAAGTCCAGCAACGGTCTGTCCAGTTCATTGTCTGTGGTTCGATCCCTTTTTCAAGCAGATCATTCTCAGCCTTGGCCCACTTAGGCCGGGCTTTGAGGTAGCCACCTGACCCCGTGCGATGGTGAAGCTTCTTCTTCGCAGCATTCTTCTTGTTTGTCGTTGACATCTTCTTACTCTTTTCCGATGTCTTGTGGGCCACAAATGCGGGCCAGTGATCTCTGATCTTCTCATACCGGCCGATGAATTCGGGTGTCTCTTCTTTGTCGACAAACGTTTTCAGCTCATTTTTCCACCTCCTGAATAGGTCTGCCATCTTCTTAAGAGCATGAGACTTGATTAATTGCTCTTTAACTGGCTTCTCCGGATCCTCCTCTGGCGGTAGGGTGAAATTTTCCTTCAGCTCAGTCCAAAGATCATCTTTCTACATATCATTGACATAAGACACCTCAGGGTCTTCCTTCTTAGGCTTATACCATTGGTGGATGCTGATCGGGATCTTGTCCCTAACTAGAACCCCGCACTGAGCAGCAAATGCATCCTTTGTCCTGATGGGTTCAATCAGTTGGTCGTCGCGCGCGATTGCTGTGATCTCAAACCTTTCATCCGAGCGCAACTTTCTCTTGAGGCCTCGTCTCTTTACCGCAGTTGTGCTCGATCCGGAGGGCTAGAAAAAAGAAAAAAGACGAGTGTTAATTAATATGTGTACATACCAAAACAATGAATGCATCAATTAGCTAGTCAACGAAGGCTTAACTAATATATTTACCTGGCCGGACTCTGTTCGGTCACCGGAGCCGTCACCACATATTAATATACAAACATTTGCATATTCTAGAATAATTAATATCACCAAAAAAATCTATGAACAGAAAAAAATCCTAACTTTTCTAAAAATCTATCTTTTGCATATATACATGAACATATATATACACAGAGAACATATATACATACATATACACAGAGAAAATGCAAAAAAGAGATCTAAAAAAAGACATATAAACAGATATACACACATACATATACTCATACATATACATATAATTAAGCATATAAATGTGCAGAAAAAACATGGAGGAGTTAGGGGGCAGTGCAGGCCCTGACCAAGGCGACGGCGGCGCGTCGAGGCAGGGGCAGAGGCGACGGCGGCGTGGTCAGGGCAGGGGCAGAGGCGTCGGCGGCGAAGGGC
>NC_057802.1:580469324-580470244 GCF_018294505.1 Triticum aestivum | reverse complement strand
GCAAAGCCTTTAGTCCCGGTTCGTGGCACCAACCGAGACTAAAGGTAGGCATTAGTCCCGGTTGGTGCCACCAACCGGGACCAAAGCCCTCTTCAGCAGCGCAAAGGGCGGGAAGCGGCGGCCTTTGGTCCCGGTTGGTGGCACCAACCGGGTCTAAGGGGGGGCATTGGTCCCGGTTGGTGCCACGAACCGGTACCAATGCACCCCTTTAGTCCCGGTTGGTGCCACCAACCGGGACCAAAGGTCTCTTGCTGCCTGCGTCGCGGCCAAAAGTTTAGTCCCACCTCGCTAGTTGAGAAGGGCTCGGAGTGGTTTATAAGCCCCGCTGCGGCTGCTGTCTCGAACTCCTCTCTATAGCAGGCTTCTGGGCCTAACTTTGGCGCGCTGCCCGTTGAGCCCTCTAGCCCTTCTGGGCCTGTATTTGCAAACCCGAGGGTTGGAGGGCCCAGCGGACATCGCCCCAACGATTTTTTTTGTTGTTTTTAGTTTTTTTAGTTTTCTTTTTTACTTTATTTATTTTGTTTTGTTTCTACTTACAACAAAAAACTTATTTATTTTATTTTATATTGTTTCTAATTACTTATTTATTTTACTTTATCATAATTCTTTTTGCTATTAAAGTTTCTATCAAAAAAAGTTCTTTATGAAAATTCTTTTTGCTGTATTTAGTTTTTTTGTTTTCTTTTTTGCTTTATTTATTTTGTTTTGTTTCTACTTACAACAAAAAAATTATTTATTTTATTTTATTTTGTTTCTAATTACTTATTTATTTTACTTTATGATAATTCTTTTTGCTATTAAAGTTTCTATCAAAAAAAGTTCTTTATGAAAATTCTTTTTGCTTTTAATGATTTTGAACAGAAAATACTTCGATAATTTTAGTTGCATCAATTTTATATGATTTTATTTTCAATAATACT
>NC_057802.1:580463157-580469314 GCF_018294505.1 Triticum aestivum | reverse complement strand
GAATCCTGGCCCACGGACGGGTTTCAAGTCGTATTCAGGCCGTGGTGGCCCAGTAGGTGGCATAATTTTTTTTCTCTGTTTTTTGTTTTCTCTTTTGCTTTATTTGTTTTGTTTTGTTTCTACTTACAACAAAAAACTTATTTATTTTATTTCTAATTACTTATGTATTTTACTTTAATTATTTTATTTTTATTTATTTTACTGCTGCTATTTTTATTTATTTTACTGCTGCTTTTTTATTTAATTTATTAAGGTTTATTTATTTTAGTTACTATAGTTTATTTTATTAAGGTTTATTTATTTTTATTTATTTTATTAAGATTTATTTATTTTATTTACTATAAAAAATGAACATAGATGCGCTTATAGAGGAAATTCAACCTAAATTCATAATAAATTTCTATGAAATTTACTGTGAATTTAGGTCAAATTCCCTGTATAAGGGCATCTATTTTCACTTTAAGAGGAGCTGAACAAGGCAGAGAGGGACGGGCTTATAAACTGGTGTGAGCGCCCTTCGGTTGGCGAGGTGGGACTAAACACTGGCCGCAACTAGGACCAGCCCTTTAGTCCCGGTTTGTGGTATGAACCGAGACTAAAGGGTGGTGGCCAGGAGCGTGGCCCATTGGTCCCGGTTTGTCCCACCAACCGGGACCAAAGGGTCTGGACGAACCGGGACCAATGCCCCCACAAGGCCCGGCAGGCCCCTGGCCGCACGAACCGGGACCAATGCTCACATTAGTCCCGGTTCATGACTGAACCGGGACTAATGTGAATATTGCCCTGTGACTAAAGCCCAGTTTTCTACTAGTGCCACTCTCTTGCCCATTTCCTCTCTATCTTCTGAATGCGCACGTTGCGCTGATTTTTATCTTCCTCAGGGGGTGTGCAGTACCCAGCATAGATGTCCTCAGGGATCTCAAAGGCAGTATTGATTTCAGGCCTCTTTCCTCCTTTCTGTGGCTTCTTTCCATCAGCCATTTTCTTCAGTTGAGGGATTTGAACAATTGAATTTTCTGAAGAAGTATGCAACTTTTCTTCAAGGAACACTGCAAATGAGTTAAGTTTATGAGAACCTAGTGATTCAACAGCGGACATGAGTACCTGTGAACAGACCATAGTAGCGAGGAATTTGGAGAGGTCATATGCGTTCTCAGAAGGTTTTTCAAAAAGAACAAGTTTGAGGAATTTGACCAGATGAGTCTTGAAGAATTTCACTAAGCGTTCTTTGTCTTAGGTTCCAGAGTTGTATAGATCGAAGATCCACACAATTGAGGAATCTTGAAGAAAAATGATGCTTAGAGAAACGAATCAAGAACAGATGACATGTGAGGTGTTTAGTGTATGAAAAATTTGAAGAATAAACACCTTTGAAGATTTTGTAGAAATCATTTGAATCAAAGAGGGCAGTAAAAGTAACTTTTAATTACCCTAGACGAAGAACACGATGAACTGTAAGGTAGAGATGAGAAGTTCGTCTGTGCAGATCTTGCACGCCCTAACTCGGCGGAGGAAGATGGCTACGGCGGCGGCGGAGTGAAGATTTCCGCGGCCGGCGCGAGTACGGCGGCGACGAGGTCGGGGCAGTGAAGCTCTTCCTCACCGGCGACGATGAAGTAGCGGCGGCGCTAGGGTTTGAGAAGTTCGAGCTGGAGAGAGGTCGAGCGGAGTAAAAGAAGTGAGGAAAGGGAGAGGGGGTATTTATAGCCACGGTGAAAAACTGTTCGCCCGAAGAAATTGGACGAACGTGCCCCTGACCCTTCTCATTCGCTTGACATGTGTCACCCACGTACTGAGAAGTGGAGATCGTGTTAGATCGTGGGTGAATAGATAAGTATTTCGTGGGATGCGGAACGGTTTGAGCTAGCGGCAAAGCCGAAAATTTGGATAAGATAAGTTAAAAGTTCCGTTCGCAAATTCTTCAGCTGACAAGGACACAATGAAGATTTTGAACGAGTTTCAAATAGAACGCACATGAAGAATTTGTGAATAGATTGGGTTGAGTATAGCATAGAGGGGGAAGGGTCCGGTCACATTCACTTAGCAGAAAAACCAACTTGAAGAATTAGCCATAAGTGAATGCTGTAGAAAACATAAACTCATATATATGGTAAAATAACTGGGGCACCTAGAGCATCAGTCGTTGGAGCAATGGATGATCCTGCCTATGCATATCGGGTTTCGATTGCTACACCCGTTAACAACATTCATTAGTCATTCTTAAATATTGCATGCGTCCCAATTCTGGTCCATTCTCACCTTCCAAATATTATTGCATGAACATGTTGTTGCCCTTTAATTCGATTCTTTCCAAATATGAAAGATGCCGTCTAATTTGATTGTTTACCAGAAATAGGAGCCCACGTACTTGCCATAATTTGGCTAGCCAATAAAACTGGACCAAAACCAAGCACACATTTGCATACCTACGTGATTCATTTCTCCCTCGTCCTTCTTCTACACGAGCATACCCCGCATGGCCATGGTTGCCATTGTCACCGTCACGGTCGCTGATGGGGCTCGCAGGCTGTTTTTCTCTCTATTACATCTATAGCAATTAACCTATTTCTTTTTCAATTGCAGGTATCTCCACCTCTTCCTCACACTCTTTAACCTTTCCATGCACACGACCATGATCAAGGAATACACCATGGAGACTATGACCGCCTGGACAACTGAGCTACCACCTCGAGGAACATACCTTATGTGGCCTTTCTCTCTCTCGATCTTAGTCAAAGTTATGGTCGTGGGAGGTATGTAGGATTCATGTACTTTGTGCAAAATAGTTTTGTGAAACCTGAGACTTGAAGTGTATGTTGTAATTCGCAAACCTTGTCTCATCTACAAATCTCAGCCATGTGCTTGTAGTTTTTGACTTCTACGAATAGCTCCTATAGCAAGGTACGTGCTGTTTTTCTCATAAATGTATAATGGTCAGGATACTTCAATATATCTGGTAATTTATTCTCTCATTTTCCTTTGTGTTCAAAGCTTTTTTGTTCATCTAATTGGATATCGTCGCATTTTTATTTCTTTGTCAGTTAACTTTATCGTGGCTCTCTTGTGATACATCTACAAAAAAATGATTTATATGACACAGAGCCGCCGAGATAATGCTGAGATGTGCTGGATGGTTGACAATGAAGGCTTTGCGTGATAATGTCGGACACAATCAGTATGCGAGAGAAGCGAATGAGGATACATGTGATTTAATTGTATACTTCTTCGTTTTTGATCCTGGATCTGTAGTTGCAATTTTGAGTGTGATAGCAAATGTTAGTCATGAAAATCGGGATGTAATATGGTTGCGAATAGGCATGACCAAATTTAAGAGATACATGTGTATCAAATGATAAGTGATCTCCTTTCATCTTTGATCTCTAATTGTGTGCTGGAACATGTAATTTGGGTTGTAATGACACACTTTTCGGGCACCACTCTCAGGTATTTTTAAAAATTTAAATATTAAAATGAGTCACATTGTCATACTTTTGTTCAGGATATATAAAAGGGACCATATATATTAAGAAAATTACCATGCTGATTTTAGGTATTATTTTCAGGATATATATAGAGCATGATGGTACCCCATAGTTGCACAACCTAATACCTAACCATCACACCGTATTCTACTTTCTAAATTTTGTAACAGAAATGACAAATCACATTTTATTACACCCATTTTTCCAAGGAATTGGGTACCCACCGATGTGGCATAAGGCCTAAAACTATAGTTGTACACTCCCTAACCTTTTCAAATTTTAATATAATATTGTATTAGATACACATGGTGTCGTATACCTAATGTGTGATACCCATAGTGTCATATGCCCAACGACCATACTCAAAGTCTCCTAATAATGATAAAAAAAGTTACTTCTTGGGTATTCTATAGGTATCTTGTACACTGATACACTGGTACAAAGTCTTTTCAATTTCCTAAAACAGTATGGATGTACCACATTTTCGTATGGCTTATTTTCATGGGTATCTCATACACAACAACGAAATTTAGTAGAGAAAATACCATATAATTGTGGATTTTACTTTCACGTTCATTTGAGTGTATCTGGTACCCAGGACCAAACTATATAGTGAGAACAAATTGGTGCGCCATATATTATTATACGCCATCATCACACTACACTGCATTATTTAATTTTTCCTTATGTGCACCCTACCATAATTGACATACCTAGAATTTTTTGTACAAATTTAAAAGGCATATACCAACGATCTTACTATCACATACCTAAGTTCATATAGTCAACTTATAAGCCACCAAATTTTGTAAGTAGTAGGTACGCAAGATGCATACCTACATGGTTGTTATATAGTAATAGGTATTAGATACCTCCAATTTTAAATAATTATCATCGAGAGATACCTATACAACACCATGCAAATTATTAAACAATGCCTACCCACATAGCACAACCTATGGGGGTATAATACTTCCACCTGTGGTGATCTTTAGTTATTCACCCAATGTAATTTCGACTTTTCATCCAACATTTACAATAATGTACACGAGAAGATACATGGTTCCATTTTATTAGAATTACTATAATGATCTTTATGATTCCCTACTCTATTTTTCTTTTCCATCGGAATGGCTCTGCGTCCAACAAGATTTGTATTACATGTGTATGATACTTGGAACGAACGGACACAAAATTTTGCTAAATGAGTTGGATGGTCCTGGTAGTGTGTCGAATGGACGTCGTACTAGATTCGCATACGTATATCACAACTATTTTTGCATATACCCTAGAGATATAACCACTAATCTAACTAAAGAATATACTATATTCCTTGCAGAAAAATTAGATCGGTATTGGCCACATTAATATAAACTAATTTCAACAAAAAAATTATATAACATTTAATCACACATTGATTTTCTAGAAAATATCTAATTGATGTGGTACAAATCTATTCATTGCAGAGCAATTAATCATGCACAATCAAAAGAAAACCTATAAAATGGTACGTACTACAACCCTGGGCATTGTAATAATAACAGCGCCACAAAGATCTTTGTGATTTCACATGCATTTCCTTTTTGCATAACACTACGCAAAGATCATGTTAGTCGAGTGTCATCCTTTTGCCAAGTGTTTTTTGAGTTTAATACCCAGGCAGCAGGAACTTGGTGAACTTGCATTTCGCCGAGTATTGTCCTTTTTCCTTGCCGAGTATCTGTTATCTCGGTAGTGCTTGTCTAATACTCTATCCAGTAAAATTTATTTTTCACATTTCCTAATCATTTTCTCTATCCAAACTACCATAAGGGATAATTTTTTTTAATATTCCCTGAAGATTTAGCCACTAGTGCAATTAAAGATCATCTTTATGATATACCCACATTTATAGAATGAATGACATTCAATGATTATTTTTTTTTACAGAAATTCATAATGATAAAATAACTTTACATTATAATTTGCACCTATCATAGGTACATACCCACACGACCAGACTAACAAATGTAGAGATATTTTTTAATTTATTTTTTACGGGAGATACTTTTTTATTATAGGTATATACCTACAGGACCAAGACTAATAAAATAAATAACATTCAACAAATGATGATTGTTTTACAGAAAATCATAATGATGAAATACCTTTATATTTTAACTTGTCCCTATCATACATGTCAATAGGTATGGAAAATCATTTCAGTTTGAAATGTTCAAACAATGGACCATTAATTACACGCGCATCTTTGCAAGGTATTTAATTGACTAGTTATACCTTTCCATAATTACCACGCCATGCAAAATTATTTGGAAGGTATGATGAAAAATTATTTTCATTGCCTTGATTTGTTCAAACAATGTCCCGTTGATGACATCCACATCTTTGGAAGGTATTTCATTGCCATCATATACCCTTTCCATAATGTCCACACCATGCAAAATTCTTTGTAAGGTATTCAATTGGCAGACATCAATTACTTTCGGACTATTTCAAACGGGGTATGCATGACAAACAGACATATGGAAACTTATTTCTTAACGATGAGATGTAATTCAAAATATAAACCTATTTGTTAACGGGTCAGACCCAATAACTCACCTATACATAATAAAAAGCCGCTACGATTCGATCTAACGGCATCTAGGCAAGGTGCCTGGGCACCTAGGTGTCCC